>NC_046977.1:1413466-1415966 GCF_009769545.1 Cyclopterus lumpus | reverse complement strand
GAGGAACGCGAGGACCGCGAGGACCACGAGGAACAAGAGGAACAAGAGGAACACGAGGAACACGAGGAACGCGAGGAACGCGAGGAACGCGAGGACCACGAGGAACAAGAGGAACAAGAGGAACACGAGGAACAAGAGGAACGCGAGGAACGCGAGGAACACGAGGACCACGAGGACCACGAGGACCACGAGGAACAAGAGGAACAAGAGGAACACGAGGAACAAGAGGAACGCGAGGAACGCGAGGACCGCGAGGACCGCGAGGACCGCGAGGACCGCGAGGAACGCGAGGACCGCGAGGAACGCGAGGAACGCGAGGACCGCGAGGAGCGCGAGGAACAAGAGGAACACGAGGAACACGAGGACCACGAGGACCAAGAGGAACACGAGGACCACGAGGACCACGAGGAACGCGAGGACCGCGAGGACCGCGAGGACCGCGAGGAATGCGAGGACCGCGAGGACCACGAGGAACAAGAGGAACAAGAGGAACACGAGGAACAAGAGGAACGCGAGGACCGCGAGGACTGCGAGGACCACGAGGAACAAGAGGAACACGAGGAACAAGAGGAACGCGAGAAACGCGAGGAACGCGAGGAACGCGAGGACCACGAGGAACAAGAGGAACAAGAGGAACACGAGGAACAAGAGGAACGCGAGGAACGCGAGGAACGCGAGGAACGCGAGGACCGCGAGGAACGCGAGGACCACGAGGAACAAGAGGAACAAGAGGAACAAGAGGAACAAGAGGAACACGAGGAACAAGAGGAACGCGAGGAACGCGAGGAACGCGAGGACCGCGAGGACCGCGAGGACCGCGAGGAACGCGAGGACCGCGAGGACCGCGAGGAATGCGAGGACCGCGAGGAGCGCGAGGAACAAGAGGAACACGAGGAACACGAGGACCACGAGGACCAAGAGGAACACGAGGACCACGAGGACCACGAGGAACAAGAGGAACAAGAGGAGCACGAGGAGCACGAGGAACACGAGGACCAAGAGGAACAAGAGGAACAAGAGGAACACGAGGAACAAGAGGAACAAGAGGAACAAGAGGACCGCGAGGAACGCGAGGAACAAGAGGAACACGAGGAACACGAGGAACACGAGGACCACGAGGAACAAGAGGAACACGAGGACCACGAGGAACACGAGGAGCACGAGGACCATGAGGAACCGTTTGAAAAGTCCAACTGCTTGTCCACTATCACATATTTCCTGCCGTGTTCTCCTGCCACACTCTGCTTGTTTTGGATTAACACAGATTAGGAAAGGGGGGGGGGGGTCCAATATAATCTGGATTACCAGCAGCCTCATCCCGTCTGGCCACAGCTATTCCCTGGAGAGTCAAAAGCCGGTTGGGCTTTTATACCAACTCGCAGCAGTGAGATATGGAATATGAATGAGTGCTTCCGCCCCTGAGAGCTTCCATTAGAGATCACTTGAGGAGGCGGGGGCCATTATCGTGAGATTTCAGGGGGTGTGAAGCTCCTCTCTGGGGCTCAGACGTGGTGGAGAAGTGCATTCTAATACCTCCGTATGATCAATGTGTATCCAACAGAGGGAACGGGTGACAATAACTAACCATATATTTGGATCATAAAGACACAGTTAGACAGTGTCATGTATAATACTTAATACTAGAAGAAAAGGAGCTCAGCTGTACTGATATGTGCACACACACACACACACACACACACACACACACATATCTGGCAGCCATTCCTCATGGGACAAGCTGTTACATCTAAGAGGTTATCTAGGCTACCACGTCTGGGGGAGGATGAGTTGATGACCTGGAGGCGGCCTCTTCTGACACGGTGCTGTTCCTTTACAGCAAAGCTCTCTCCAGGTGCATTGTGGTCCATTAAAGTTGTAACCAATAAGCGTGTGGTATGCAGTGTGTTCCCTCCTCCTGGTTCACTCCGTCACAGTGAATAAAAAAAACATAATCTTTTCTTTATGAAGACGTGTGGAAGAATAATGTTGTTTGCCGGGATGTTCCTCCACCTCAAGCCAGAAGCTGACTGTGTATATATTGAGGGGCAGGTTGTGGCTTTGGGTGTCAACACTTACAGTAGATGTCAAACAGATGAAAAGGAACATCTTTCTTCTGCTCTGCTAACCGTGGCTAAGCTAACGCTCACTGCACTGCTGCAGTAGATTAAAAGGGAACTTGTTGGCGTCTGAGTCTCCACTCAAAAGGAATATCAACGGCAAAATCAAAACCCATGTCGACCCTGAGTGCCCATAACTTGTGTTTCATCGTCCTCCCCTCCAGCTGCAGATATCCTTGATCAGCAGGAGGGTACCCCCCCCCCCCCCCCCCCCCCCCCTCACAGCCCTCAGCCAACTTCTTCAATAACACCAATAACCTGTTTTATATAATTGGTTTATGTCGTACGTCTGGACGGTGCGATGCAATCTCACGAACCGGACGAACCTTCAAGCTTCTTCTCTTTCTTCTGTCAGAGCGGCAGCTGAAAGATGTGTTTCCTTC
>NC_046977.1:1385966-1395966 GCF_009769545.1 Cyclopterus lumpus | reverse complement strand
CTCTTGTGGAGGTGCAGGAGCACACCTCAAGGACTCTACCGAACATGCCTCTGACCAACCAAAGCGGTCATCTCTGATCATGCGTGTGCCAGAATCCAAAAAAGATTTACGACATTAATTGACATTTATCTTTTGGAATTAGTTTAGCAGGTGTTGAATTAAATCTGAAAATGATCATCTGCGTATTTCTATCGCCCAGCTGGCTACCTATAAATCACTCAATTATTTCTATGAATTAGTCTCAAAGGTGTAGAAACTCATTCTTCTTCTTTTTCTGAGAGGTTTATGTGACTTGTTTTGGGGACGTTTATTACACTGTTTATTACACTGTTTATTACACTGTTTACAACTACAGCTGCTTGTGGATTGAGCTCAGCTTGCTGGTCTGGGGTGGTGTTCAGATCAGGTCCAATAAAGACCTTGAATGAGAATGATATTACATATATATATATATACAGTATATATATATATATATATATATATATATATATATATATTGTTGTATAGAAGTCTATGCTTCAAGTGTTAAAGCTGCATTCTCTCTACTGACCACCAGGGGGCGCCTCCTCTGGTTGTATAGAAGTCTATGATTCATGTGTTAAAGCTGCATTCTCTCTACTGACCACCAGGGGGCGACTCCTCTGGTTGTATAGAAGTCTATGCTTCATGTGTTAAAGCTGCATTCTCTCTACTGACCACCAGGGGGCGCCTCCTCTGGTTGTATAGAAGTCTATGATTCATGTGTTAAAGCTGCATTCTCTCTCCTGACCACCAGGGGGCGACTCCTCTGGTTGTATAGAAGTCAATGCTTCATGTGTTAAAGCTGCATTATCTCTACTGACCACCAGGGGGCGACTCCTCTGGTTGTATAGAAGTCTACGCTTCATATGTTAAAGCTGCATTCTCTCTCCTGACCACCAGGGGGCGACTCCTCTGGTTGTATAGAAGTCTACGCTTCATGTGTTAAAGCTGCATTCTCTCTCCTGACCACCAGGGGGCGACTCCTCTGGTTGTATAGAAGTCTACGCTTTATGTGTTAAAGCTGCATTCTCTCTCCTGACCACCAGGGGGTGACTCCTCTGGTTGTATAGAAGTCTACACTTCGTGTGTTAAAGCTGCATTCTCTCTCCTGACCACCAGGGGGCGACTCCTCTGGTTGTATAGAAGTCTACGCTTCGTGTGTTAAAGCTGCATTCTCTCTCCTGACCACCAGGGGGCGACTCCTCTGGTTGTATAGAAGTCTACGCTTTATGTGTTAAAGCTGCATTCTCTCTCCTGACCACCAGGGGGTGACTCCTCTGGTTGTATAGAAGTCTACACTTCGTGTGTTAAAGCTGCATTCTCTCTCCTGACCACCAGGGGGCGACTCCTCTGGTTGTATAGAAGTCTACGCTTCGTGTGTTAAAGCTGCATTCTCTCTCCTGACCACCAGGGGGCGACTCCTCGGGTTGTATAGAAGTCTACGCTTTGTGTGTTAAAGCTGCATTCTCTCTCCTGACCAACAGGGGGCGACTCCTCTGGTTGTATAGAAGTCTACGCTTTGTGTGTTAAAGCTGCATTCTCTCTCCTGACCACCAGGGGGCGACTCCTCTGGTTGTATAGAAGTCTATATAAATGACTCTACTTCTCTTGATGTATTCCCTCAGTAAACATTGTAAACATTAGTTTTTGGTCTCAATCTCTAGTCTCAAGTCTTCTTCAATACAGCGTGATGTTCATTTAGTAAATTATGGTCATTTAGAGTCAAACAGACCATAAAGCAGGGGATGCTGTAACATCCCGGTCTTGACAGGTCGCTGTATCCCCCTCCCTGCTCCACATTAATTCTCATTTCACTTTAATAATATAGATTAAGGGGAAATATATATGAGGGTGGAATCTGGGACAAGACCTCTGTGATAAAGTAATAATGTGCAGTATCTCTCTCATATACTGCCAGCGCCGGGGACATTACCCACAATCCCCCTGTGCATGCTAATGAAGCCGCTGATGGAGGTCCAGCCCACAGAGGAAACCTCCGCTGTGACCAGCGCATGTGAGAAACTCCTCAGTCCTTTTGATTGGTTTCTCTTCATGACAGTTGTGAGGTCTCTTATTACCCCATGCTGCAACCGCCGACCTCTGTGTATCTCTGGTCTACCCCCCCCCCCCCCTCCCCCCCTATGCAGAAGACGTAATGAATATCCCAATTGTCAGCGTCTACGCAGTAATTAGTATAATAGTCCGGCCTCGCCCTCTGTGAAGGTTATTTCTGAAAGGAATTTGTGTTATGAAATCACAAAGCTCTCCACCTTGTGTCAAACTGCCAAATCAGAGGCGCCAAGAAACGACGTCTTCTACACATCGATGTGCTCATGGAGTCAGGGGAAGACGAGCCGGGGGAAAAGGTATCCAACCAATGGAAGGAGGAGTACAGGAACCCCTCCTTGTGTTGGGTTAGGGTTACACTTGTCTCCTTGTGTTGGGTTACACTTGTCTCCTTGTGTTAGGGTTACACTCGTCTCCTTGTGTTAGGGTTACACTCGTCTCCTTGTGTTGGGTTAGGGTTACACTTGTCTCCTTGTGTTAGGGTTACACTCGTCTCCTTGTGTTGGGTTAGGGTTACACTTGTCTCCTTGTGTTAGGGTTACACTCGTCTCCTTGTGTTAGGGTTACACTCGTCTCCTTGTGTTAGGGTTACACTCGTCTCCTTGTGTTAGGGTTACACTCGTCTCCTTGTGTTAGGTTACACTCGTCTCCTTGTGTTAGGGTTACACTTGTCTCCTTGTGTTAGGGTTACACTTGTCTCCTTGTGTTAGGGTTACACTCGTCTCCTTGTGTTAGGGTTACACTCGTCTCCTTGTGTTAGGGTTACACTCGTCTCCTTGTGTTGGGTTAGGGTTACACTTGTCTCCTTGTGTTGGGTTAGGGTTACACTTGTCTCCTTGTGTTAGGGTTACACTCGTCTCCTTGTGTTAGGGTTACACTCGTCTCCTTGTGTTAGGGTTACACTTGTCTCCTTGTGTTAGGGTTACACTCGTCTCCTTGTGTTAGGGTTACACTCGTCTCCTTGTGTTAGGGTTACACTTGTCTCCTTGTGTTAGGGTTACACTCGTCTCCTTGTGTTAGGGTTACACTCGTCTCCTTGTGTTAGGGTTACACTTGTCTCCTTGTGTTAGGGTTACACTCGTCTCCTTGTGTTGGGTTAGGGTTACACTTGTCTCCTTGTGTTAGGGTTACACTTGTCTCCTTGTGTTAGGGTTACACTTGTCTCCTTGTGTTAGGGTTACACTCGTCTCCTTGTGTTGGGTTAGGGTTACACTTGTCTCCTTGTGTTAGGGTTACACTCGTCTCCTTGTGTTAGGGTTACACTCGTCTCCTTGTGTTGGGTTAGGGTTACACTCGTCTCCTTGTGTTAGGGTTACACTCGTCTCCTTGTGTTGGTTTAGGGTTACACTTGTCTCCTTGTTTTAGGGTTACACTTGTCTCCTTGTGTTAGGGTTACACTTGTCTCCTTGTGTTGGGTTAGGGTTACACTCGTCTCCTTGTGTTGGGTTAGGGTTACACTTGTCTCTTTGTGTTAGGGTTACACTTGTCTCCTTGTGTTAGGGTTACACTCGTCTCCTTGTGTTAGGGTTACACTCGTCTCCTTGTGTTAGGGTTACACTTGTCTCCTTGTGTTAGGGTTACACTCGTCTCCTTGTGTTAGGGTTACACTCGTCTCCTTGTGTTAGGGTTACACTCGTCTCCTTGTGTTAGGGTTACACTCGTCTCCTTGTGTTAGGGTTACACTCGTCTCCTTGTGTTGGGTTAGGGTTACACTTGTCTCCTTGTGTTAGGGTTACACTTGTCTCCTTGTGTTAGGGTTACACTCGTCTCCTTGTGTTAGGGTTACACTCGTCTCCTTGTGTTAGGGTTACACTCGTCTCCTTGTGTTAGGGTTACACTCGTCTCCTTGTGTTAGGGTTACACTCGTCTCCTTGTGTTAGGGTTACACTTGTCTCCTTGTGTTAGGGTTACACTTGTCTCCTTGTGTTAGGGTTACACTCGTCTCCTTGTGTTAGGGTTACACTTGTCTCCTTGTGTTAGGGTTACACTTGTCTCCTTGTGTTAGGGTTACACTTGTCTCCTCTCTTAATTGCTGTGCGTTAATTATTTCTGCAGAGGTTGTGCAAAGTTAATTGTTTTTTGTCTCTAATGTTCTGCATAATTGCCGTACAGGTTTCTGCAACCAATTAATCAATATAAATTGCATATTGGTGGAAATAAGTAAGCAAAATTTAGAAATTATTAAGTATAATGAATGAATTAAGTTATATGTTCAACATGTGGAATCCATATTAATGAAGTAGTTTATTTCAGAAGATTGATAGCACTCTGATTTCTGCACACTAAATAAGAAGCGACCGCCTGGAAAAGATGAGCTTGGCTTCATAAGAAATGTTATATTAGATATCAGAGTGATATTGATAAGACACCAAGAACGCTGATGTATGCGAGTGCGTGGTTTATGTGTGCAGTTCCCTGTTAATTGCATATTTTGCACTTTAAACATAGCCTACATTTTGCAGAAAAAAGATGCATGCATGAGTCCTGCAGCTGTGGCACAAACACACGAGGAGCCATGGAAACCTGCCGGGACACACTGAGATTGGCCTGCTTGCATAATTTCATATTTGTGGGTGGTTGAGTTGGTTTGCTGTCAGTGGAGCGATGGGTGGATGTACCGTTTCAATGTTATGACAGCTTCTTCCTGCTTCTCTTCCCGAGCATGCACAACCCCGTACCCGCCGCTGTGACGCGAAGGGAAGCGACAGCTTGTAAATGCCACGACTGTCACTCGGATAGAGAGCATCAGCGGAACCATAAATCACTTATCGGCACGACGTAAATCTGTTCCTCCAGAGAAAACTCTCCTTTGAGGAGAATCATGTTGAGTAGCAGGCGATTATTTCCCATTAAGGGACAAACAGGATGTCCTGCTATTAGCTTGAGGACGGCTTGTTGTCAGGTGTGACCTCATTTCAGCCGGCGGCGGAGGGCTCGTCTTTCACAGCGATAAATGTCTTGAAGTCTCACAGACGAGAGCAGAGAGGTCTGAACAAAGGTTTCCTCTCGCGTTCTATTTGCATACGGAGCCGCTGCTTCACAATTGACTTTACAGGCTTGTCACCATGCAAAGAGGCAACCTGTCAATCAGCAAATAAGGCACAACGCTGCTTCAGGACATAGCATCCAGAATGTCAATCGTTATTTCTGTTCATCCATGTTTTTTAAATCCACGATGTTTCATATCGCTCAGGTAATGTCTCCATTGAACAATATCACTCAGTTATGGGGTGTTTTCTCATTTGTTACTGGAGCTCCATCACCGTTTGATGGATTGACACAAAACCGCATTGGTGTCAGTCCCTAAAATTGATTAAATATGGATGTTAATATTCAGAATTCTAATCTACAGCTCTTTGCTTTTTGTTCCTGGTTCCCAGAGGATGAACCTGAGCTCCAGCGCTGCAGGTGCAGCCTCGCGTTGTGGGAAACTGTCCCCTCGGTGTGAGACTTGTGTACTTTAATTGCTGGAAAAGTGGAGGAAACAGAAAAGACGTTTCCACAAACAAGTTCCCCGGGAATCGTGTAACGCTGCGGAATCGACCAGACGATCAGGAAGAGATTACCAGCTCGCCGTGGCGCCGCACTTCCAAAGCTGCAGATCAATAGCGCCGAGGAACCGGATGAAGATCGTCGTCACTGAGCAACACGGCGCTCCACTGTGGCTCGAAGAAAAGCAAAGAGACAAATACATGTCTGCGTGTGGTGGAGGCGGGACATAAGAGTTAAAGGATATCTGTGTTGTTGTTTGTTTATCATTGGTTAAGTGTCATATTCCATAAGCCGTTCATTAAAAAGATACATAATAATATGTGCGCTTGCAGTCAAACCTTGAACAAATATGCAAACTATTGCAGCATCCCTCCTCCCACCCCGTCCCCAGGGTCAGGGGGTCAGGGGGTCAGGGGGTCAGGGGGTCAGGGGGTCAGGGGGTCAGGGTCAGGCTTGTGCCTCCAAGCTACCGACTTACATCATGAGAGCTGCAGTCAGAGCCCCCGCTTTATGCCGGGTTACTTCCCCTGGACTCAGAAGAGTGAAGGCTGAGCTCCGGCGTTGTGTTCGCGGTCCGATGCAAACGATAAGGTAGCTTTGAGGAAATCTCATCATTAGTCCTCTCGCAGGATTTAATTATCCACACGTCCACATCGCCCGCTTCCCCTTCTCAGCAGATTACTCTGCTCCTGGATGTAATAACCATGATGCCTTTGGGCTGCATGGGAAAACGGGAAAACGTTCTGTGTGTGTGTGTGTGTGTGTGTGTGTGTGTGTGTGTCTCGTTCCATTTTCCATGACGGGGGGGTCAAATTGGCTGGCTGATGAATAGGTGTGTTAGCAGCTTGCGTGTCCGTGCACGTGGTCGTGTGTTGGGAAGCCCCAGAAATATGTCAAATACATTTCTTTTAGACAGAAAATTGCCCCAAATGTATTTATGAAATCTCATTAATCTCCCTAACGACATCAAATGGATCCCAAAACAGAGAGGAAACAAGGCTTCTGATGAAGAGATGACCACAACAAAAGGAGGACAAGGAGGAGGAGGAGGAGGAGGAGGAGGAGGAGGGAGAGGAGGAGGGAGGAGGAGGAGGAGGAGGAGGAGTAGAGGGAGGAGAGGGAGAGGAGGAGGGGGGAGGAGGAGGAGGAGGAGCGAGGGGAGGAGGACGTCGAGGAGGCGGGGGGGGAGGGGGAGGAGAGAGAGAGGAGGAGGAGGAGGAGGAGGAGGAGAAGGAGGAGGATGAGGAAGAGGAAGAGGAGGAGGAGGAGGAGGAGGAGGAGGAGGAGGAGGAGGAGGAGGAGGAGGGAGAGGAGGATGAGGAGGAGGAGAAGGAGGAGGAGGAGGGAGAGGAGGAGGAGGAGGAGGAGGAGGAGGAGGAGAAGGAGGAGGAGGAGGAGGAGGAGGAGGAGGGAGCATCAGTGGTGAGCTGAAGGAGGAGGAGAGCTTACGCCGTAACGCAGCTTCTTTACGTCTTAATGACCGACTGTCATCAGCAGAACTGTGTTCGGCCATCTTTTCCCTGTCAGACTATTAGCTCGCGGCTACAACTACAAACACTCGCTCCACTCGTCCGCCGCCGAAGTCTGCTTAGTTTTTATTGGTCGGGAGGATTCATTCTCTGTTTCCATAGTTCTGACCATCGTTTCCACCAGTTGTGATATTATTGCACAAAGTCCCTTATGCCAAGCAGCTACTGCAGGAAGGTGAGATCTATCTGGTCGCCCTCTGGCTAATTTCAGAATGTGCCAGATTCTTAAATTATAGAATAATGAGCCCTGGGGTAACCCCCCCCCCCCCCTTCAATTTGATTAACCTGCAACACCTCCAAAAATAATGAAATAAAGATCATTTGTCTGTAAGAACCTGGGGTTCACTGCATGGTATTTTCACCTGACGCATTCGAAGCCGAGCAACGTGATACCTTGTCTCGTAGACCAGAGGATCGATGGGTCTGCAGAGAGGAGATCTAAAGGGAACCGACAGGTACATGTCAGGCTTTCTGATTCCAGGGCGACATAACGGCGTCCATAACCCGGGTGCAGACGCCTGTGGCTGAAAGGGTTAACTGTCATTGAGGCTACTTTCAGTGTGTTGTGGGCTTAAATGTAAATGTGGGGTAGGTGATGGTAGCGATAGCACCATTGACCCAGAGCCAGTCGGAAATGTGATTAGCTTAGCATAAGGGCTGGAAGCAAAGGAGGCAAACTGCTAGCCTGTCCATACTGTGTAATCAGATAGTCTTAATGCTAAGCTAATCACTGCTCACTCTAGCATACCATGCAGCAGATACATTTATGTCCTCATCTCTTTCACAACATTTTGGTTCGATTGTGATTATCTGCCTCCGCACTTGTTTTTCTTCACCTGCCTCGCCTCGCCGTCGTCTTCCTCGCCATCTTTCTCTCCTCCCTTCCCCCCTTTCCTCTCGCTCCTCCCTCTTATTCCCAGAGGAGCGGCGCTCTGGATTCACACGAGAGGAGCCGCACGGCGAAGAGCTCAAGGTCGCCCGAGGTCGGCTGTAGGTGCAGCGACCAGTCGAGCCCAGACAAAGATTCACTTGTGTAGTACTCTCAGCAACACCCCATAAGCTGCCCACAAGAGACACACACACACACGCACACACACACACACACATACACACACACACACACACACACACACACACACGCGCACACACACACACACATACACACACATTTCTTTTCTCACATCCCTCAAAACACCACGGCATCCAATTTCAACCTTTATCACTGTGTGGTGGAGGACAGGTTCAAAGACACGAACACAGTCAATCTCTTGCAGGCACTACACACACACTCACACACACTCACACACACACACACACACACACACACACACAATCCAATACAGTTCTCTGTTGTGACGTATTTAGTCAGAGTCATGTGAGGTCAGCCATAGTTCCTGTGATGAAGGGGGTCGTACTGGACTCCATGTGACCCGCCAGGCCGAGTCTCTCTTCATCCATCTGTGTGTGTGTGTGTGTGTGTGTGTGTGTGTGTGTGTGTGTGTGTGTGTGTGTGTGTGTGTGTGTGTGCGTGTATTTAATAACACGAGACAGCAGATTGATGTTGTAGGTGACGTTGTAACACACACACAGGCTTTAGGGGATATTAATGTACACATCTGCAAAACGATGGCGCTACAATAACAACACCACGCATGTGCTCTCCCGTGGGGGGGGGGGGGGGGGGGGGGTTCATTTCATTTTGATTTATTCACTCAGATTCTTGGTTCCTCAGCAGGAATACTAAACAGCCCACAGCTTTGCTTCCTCTGGTATTTAGAGAGCTGGTTGTCTCACAGCGTCTCAGGAGTCCAGCTGGTCCGTTGGGGGGGGGGGGGGGTGTCTGTGTGTCGTCACCCCGAGGTGCTCTAGGAGATCTGGAGAGCAGCGTTACAGCGGTACAGTAGAGTGAACACACATCCTCATTAGCAACCGCCACCGAGAGCAGGAGAGTGGAGCAGATTAGTGCACAGGGGGGGCGTGGTTGTTATTGTTATGGACTGTAATAAATGCAAATGCATATCCCACTGTTATGAGTGTCTGCATTTAGTGGTGTTTTCTTAATACTAGACTAAAGTCTGATGAAATTAATCACAATATCATAACAACTGTATTAACATATCATAACGTCTGTATTAACATATCATAACACCTGTATTAACATATCATAACGTCTGTATTAACATATCATAACACCTGTATTAACATATCATAACACCTGTATTAACATATCATAACACCTGTATTATGAGTATTAACATATCATAACACCTGTATTATGAGTTATAACATATCATAACGTCTGTATTAACATATCATAATAACTGTATTAACATATCATAACACCTGTATTAACATATCATAACACCTGTATTATGAGTTATAACATATCATAACGTCTGTATTAACATATCATAACGTCTGTATTAACATATCATAACACCTGTATTAACATATCATAACACCTGTATTAACATATCATAACACCTGTATTATGAGTATTAACATATCATAACACCTGTATTATGAGTTATAACATATCATAACGTCTGTATTAACATATCATAACGTCTGTATTAACATATCATAACGTCTGTATTAACATATCATAACACCTGTATTAACATATCATAACGTCTGTATTAACATATCATAACACCTGTATTAACATATCATAACACCTGTATTATGAGTATTAACATATCATAACACCTGTATTAACATATCATAACACCTGTATTAACATATCATAACGTCTGTATTATGAGTATTAACATATCATAACGTCTGTATTAACATATCATAACGTCTGTATTAACATATCATAACGTCTGTATTAACATATCATAACACCTGTATTAACATATCATAACGTCTGTATTAACATATCATAA
>NC_046977.1:1355966-1380966 GCF_009769545.1 Cyclopterus lumpus | reverse complement strand
TGTCCGACCGACGGGTTTGAAATGACCTCCATGTTTTAAAAACACTACTTTTGATTCAGGATCACTTCTTTATTGTGATATTTTAATAGCAAAGAAAATGTATGAATTAGGATTTTAATTGATTGTGGTGGATTTATGATCAGGTGTTATGTCAGTTTTGTCCCTCACAAGCTTCCTGTGGGCATCAACAACCTCCAACAGGAAATAAATCACTTATCCCATCTGGAGTTTGGGAAACCATACAAGTGGAGGTCAGTGGAACCAAAGAGTTCATTATGTAATAATCATGAATCCTGTAAATATGTATTCATTGTTAGCGCCTGTTAGCTTCAGCAACAGCATTGCCCGAGTCCTCCTCGAGGCTGCGGATGTGAGTCTCCATCTCTCTCCACTTCCCTGCTTCCTGTGATATGCAGAACCATGACAGGGCCGAGCACCACGTCTGAACATGAATACATATAACGCGTCTGAGTTAAGTGGGTCGGGATTTGCTGTCACTCTCCTCTGAAGTCAGAACTTGTTCCTCTTCTTTCCGGCCGCAGTTCCTCTGCAGCTCGCTGAGTGACAGACACACAAAACTGATGCAGACGACAAGCTGGAAGCATAAATAAACAATCCCCACCGCGCCATAAATACACATCTTTACACACCAGGGGGGCGGAGTACGCCCTTTAGTGGCCCTACTTTCTTTAACCCGCAAGAACAGACTCATGTGGTCGTTTAGTGGCAGCAACAAGTTGATACAGCAACCAGGCGAGCAACCGGTTGCTCACACATTCCAAACAGTTATGGAGCAACATTATCATTCATTTTGTCTGAATGCTGCAAGAGAGCCAAAGAAACTGATGGATCCCTTTTGGTAACTTTATCAATTACAACTTCCTTTGTGTAGCCTCACAACAACTAAACAAACATGAGCAACAATAAATAAATAAAACCTTATGGGCTCCATGCAAAAACAAATATTAATAAAAACACACACCTGACGAAGCAGACAACTCTTTACGCTTTATGACTTTCAACTGATTCAACTTATTTTTGCATTAACGTCCATCCTTAGATCACCTTTTAGTGTCTAATGAATACTACATAACGTGTTTGTTGTTGTTGTTGTTGTTTACATTGTGGATGCAGATTAAAGACATGATGATAGACTGCAGCTGTCCAACCCAAATGAAGTGATGCATATGAGGTCATGACATCCTCCACCCCGTCGAGGACTTGAGTCTGTTCGTGAAGCGTGAGATCAAAGGAGAACAGATGACTCCAAAATAACCCTCTGAGAAGGTCGCTCCTCTTTTCTCTCCGAGGTGACATCACACCTTTTAAGGTGAGCCTGGAACAGCCTGGAACAGCCTGGAACAGCCTGGAACAGCCTGGAACAGCCTGGAACAGCCTTCCTAACAGACCGTGTGAGTCATACTCCGTTCTGATGTGGCTCCCAGGTACATATTTAGAAAGAGGAATAACACAAACGGAGGTGGAGAAAGCCGAGAGAGAGAGAGAGAGAAACAGACAGAGAGAGAGAGGGAGAGAGGGAGAGAGGGAGAGAGGGAGAGAGACAGAGAGAGAGAGAGAGAGAGAGAGAGAGAGAGAGAGAGAGACAGACAGAGAGAGAGAGAGAGGGGGAGAGAGGGAGAGAGGGAGAGAGACAGAGAGAGAGAGAGAGAGAGAGAGAGAGAAACAGACAGAGAGAGAGAGAGAGAGAGAGGGAGAGAGGGAGAGAGACAGAGAGAGAGAGAGAGAGAGAGAGAGAGGACATTTAGTTTTCTTTTTTTTCTGACTATGAAGAAATGTGGTTACGGTGTTATTGGCTTTTGCAGGTTGATCGATGATGCTTCGTCTCTCATAACCTGAAATAAATAATAAAGTAAAATGTTTTGTTTTGTTTTGTTTTTTCTCAATTTAATTGATTTACTCCGAGTGCAATATATATTCTCTCAAAGGAAATAAGAAAACATCTGGACTAAATATGTCATGATTAAAAAAGGCTCGTTTGTAGGTGATGATTCTTCTGACTGTCAACAAGTCCCATCAAAAGACCGGAAGCCAATGGGTTCACATGCTCCGACCTCCACGTGCTTTAGCCCCGCCCCTTTCTTCATGCTGATGACCTACATCCTAAAAGAAGAATAAGCTAAAAGCTTTGTTTGATTTCATATCAAGTCACGTCAAATAAAAAGCTTTTTCATGTCCTAAAACTAGGACTATTTTCAGCTGAGAATTAATAAACTACGTAAGAAACATAAAATATTGTTGACTTCATTTCGGTCTTTCCAACTGGAATAAATGATCATATTTTGATAATTGCTATTACAAATTTGTATTTTACAACATTCATGATTTCTACATAATCTGTGATAAAAATTACAAATACTTTCCATATTTTTGCTGCTGCAACATCACTGAAGTGAAAACTGCATGAAACCCAAACGGCTCCCGGGACTCGGTCCTCCGGGATGCTGCTCGTTGTGCATGTGGAGAGAGAGAGAGAGAGAGAGAGAGAGAGAGAGAGAGAGAGAGAGAGAGAGAGAGAGAGAGAGAGAGAGAGAGAGAGCTGCTCCTGGCATGCAGACATGGCCCAGATGGCCACCAGGGTCCATATGGGGTGGAGAGCGTGTCCAAGCGCTCTGTTGGCGTTGTGTATCCATGCGTGTGCACGTGTGAAACTACACACATTAATGTACCGTGTGTGCGCCTTTATATTTTTGGACGACCCCCTGACCCCAACATTCCCACCGTCACGGGTCCAACTGACCCTCAGCGGGAGCAGGGCTCGTTCTGCAGGAGGAGGGCCAAGAACGAGGCATCGCTGACGTCACGGCGTCACGGCGTCACGGCGGCACGGCGGCACGGCGGCACGGCGGCACGGCGTCACGGCGTCACGGCGTCACGGCGTCACGGCGTCACGGCGTCACGGCGTCACGGCGTCACGGCGTCACGGCGTCACGGCGTCACGGCGTCACGGCGGCACGGCGGCACGGCGTCACGGCGGCACGGCGTCACGGCGTCACGGCGTCACGGCGTCACGGCGTCACGGCGTCACGGCGTCACGGCGTCACGGCGTCACGGCGTCACGGCGTCACGGCGTCACGGCGGCACGCCGGCACGCCGGCACGGCGGCACGGCGGCACGGCGGCACGGCGTCACGGCGTCACGGCGGCACGGCGGCACGGCGTCACGGCGGCACGGCGGCACGGCGGCACGGCGGCACGGCGGCACGGCGGCACGGCGGCACGGCGGCACGGCGGCACGGCGTCACGGCGGCACGGCGGCACGGCGGCACGGCGGCACGGCGGCACGGCGGCAGCATTGCTTTGCTGCTTCTAATCCCGGGATCGGGGCCACATGGGTACGAGGAGGAGGAACGTGGACTTTGGGGGATCTGGGTCTGGTCCAGGACAGGTGAGCGTTCACGATGAATAGAAGCTCGGGGACCAATGAGATCACTCCTTTTCCTGAAAGGAGCTTTGAAATGAGCGCATAATGAAATGTATAATTTATTTATTCTGAGATGCTGGCGGGCCCAATGAAATAAACATGAGAGAGAGAGAGAGAGAGGGATGAAGAGAGAGAGAGACGGATAAAGAGGGAGAGAGAGGGATGAAGAGAGAGAGAGAGGGATAAAGAGAGAGAGAGGGATAAAGAGAGAGAGAGAGGGATAAAGAGAGAGAGAGAGGAATGTGTGAGAAAGCAAACAATGGAGGAAATGAACAAGAGAAGGAAAAGAAGAAGAAATAGTCCCTCAACATGTGTCAACAAACGCATTTGGGTTTTGATGTCTGCGTCAGTGTTGTCGCATTGTTCCGCGTGCACGTAACTTTAGTTACTGTACTCGTGGTTTAGGTGCAGCACGCAAACGTTCACCCGCTCACGAAAGGCAAATGCATGAGCCATAATTAGCCGCTGAATAATGTGTAATAAAACTAAAACACGATGTTGAGTCTCCTGTGAGGCTTTGAGTAGAAGGCCGTGACACTTTCCCACAATGCAGTGCTGGTGTTGAACTGGTTCCAGGGTGAGCAAATAAACTGCATGACTTAAATGTAGTTTTTGTTAATGCGCCTGATCAGAAAGTCAAGAGAACACCAAAATAACCCGTTATATATAATATTTCCTTCCCATTTGGCACAAACACACCACAGCTGCACAGGCCTGTATGCAGCATGCAGAGCTGGGCAGTAGATTAATCTGGTTACAGACTTTCAAAACGTTTATGAATGCTAATGCTAATGCGGCGTTCACGTCACATGTGAAACGACGTCATAAACAACTCGTAATTATGACTGGAGAGAGCTCCGATTTCTCTGAAAGTTCCGATATATATTGAACTTGCCGATTCATAATATTTATTTATTAGATTCATAATGAATGTCACTCTCTGTCTCTGCCATTCATCCCAGTGGAGCGACGCAGCCTCGTTCAACCAGAGCACCAAAGAACTGGAGGAGGAACACATGAAGAGAATGAGGAACTCATTGTGTCTCTATGGTTCATGAAGTGACGGCTCCTGTCTGCTGCAGGCTGGTTTCATTCATTCATTATACTTTAATAATACATAATTAGCCGGTGACTTCTCTGCAGAGCTGGAAGCAAAATGCAAATGCAGCTCCACGTGTGACGTCATCAACGTAGTTATGATGTAGTTCAACAACAAAGAACCACCGCTTCCTACTTCAGGTCTGAATCAGCATGCAGAAGTGCATTCCAATTGAGATTTATTAATGATAATTACAGCGTAATGAACGTCAGTGTTTAAAGCCACGCGTGTGAGCCTTCAGCCTGCAGCTGCTACGCGTTGACACTAATGAACACATCATGCCACCAAATGTCATAACTAGATGTGCGTTTGATTCAGAGCCTCTCGGGTTCAGCTGAATTTGACTTTTTAGTGTAAAATATCTTCATTTCTTCAGGTGGAAAACGTCCCTGAATGCATCGTTTAGATCGTTATCCTACATGTAAAATATAGGTGCGTGTGTGTGCGTGTGTATGTGTGTGTGTGTGTGTGCGTGTGTGTGCGTGTGTGTGCGTGCGTGTGAGTGTGTATGTGTGTGTGCGTGTGTGTGCGTGTGTGTGCGTGTGTGTGCGTGTGTGTGCGTGTGTGCGTGTGTATGTGTGTGTGCGTGTGTGTGCGTGTGTGTGCGTGTGTGTGCATGCGTGTGCGTGTGTATGTGTGTGTGTGTGTGCGTGTGCGTGTGTGCATGTGTATGTGTGTGTGCGTGCGTGTGCGTGTGT
Organism: Cyclopterus lumpus; assembly: GCF_009769545.1. Taxonomy (NCBI): domain Eukaryota; kingdom Metazoa; phylum Chordata; class Actinopteri; order Perciformes; family Cyclopteridae; genus Cyclopterus; species Cyclopterus lumpus. The sequence continues at coordinate 1,375,728 of NC_046977.1, read as the reverse complement.
GTGCGTGTGCGTGTGCGTGTGCGAGTGCGTGTGCGTGTGTTTGTGTGTGTGTGTGTGTATGTGTGTGCGTGCGTGTGTGTGTGTGTGTTCTATTGGAGGTGTTATCTTCTGTTAGCGGCCGCTTTAAAACCTCTGCATCGCATTATTATTGCCGTATGATTTATGAACCTCAGAGAAAACAACAACAACAACAACGCTGGGACAAAAGCCTTTGCGGGTAAACACATCACAATAAACACAAATATCTAAATATATATATTGTATATCTGCTGTGACAGTGAAACGGTATGAGGCAATGATTGCTGTGTTTTGGTCTGGTGGCTCATTGCAGACGAGTTCTACATTATTATTATTACATCTTTACTGAACTCTTAACAGTGGATGTAATCATATTCACGCACATGAAGTGTATTTTGGTTGTATAGTGGAACAATAGGCACGGGGGGTTTAACTTATGCACATCAGTCCCTTTGTTCTATACGGACGCATTCCAAATACATATTATTAAATTAGGTTAGCTAAGATCAAATATGTAAAGAAGGAATTGGTATTTGGTAAAAATGCTTTCATATTTCATGTTGCGCTGACTGACGCGTGGCTGCTGCTCATTAGTTCAATGTGTGCTCACAGTGATTCAGGAGAGAGGAAAGAGGAAAGAGGAGAGGAAAGAGGAAAGAGGAAAGAGGAGACGAGAGAGGAGAGGAGAGAGGAGAGAGGAGAGGAAAGAGGAAAGAGGAGAGGAAAGAGGAGAGGAGAGAGGAAAGAGGAAAGAGGAGACGAGAGAGGAGAGGAGAGAGGAGAGAGGAAAGAGGAGAGGAAAGAGGAGAGGAGAGGAAAGAGGAAAGAGGAGAGGAGAGGAGAGAGGAAAGAGGAAAGAGGAGAGGAGAGAGGAAAGGAGAGAGGAGAGAGGAGAGGAAAGAGGAAAGAGGAGAGAGGAGAGAGGAAAGAGGAGAGGAAAGAGGAGAGGAGAGGAGAGAGGAAAGAGGAGAGGAAAGAGGAAAGAGGAGAGGAAAGAGGAGAGGAGAGGAAAGAGGAGAGGAAAGAGGAAAGAGGAGAGAGGAGAGAGGAAAGAGGAGAGGAAAGAGGAGAGGAGAGGAGAGAGGAAAGAGGAGAGGAAAGAGGAAAGAGGAGAGGAAAGAGGAGAGGAGAGGAAAGAGGAGAGGAAAGAGGAAAGAGGAGAGGAGAGAGGAGAGGAGAGAGGAGAGGAAAGAGGAGAGGAAAGAGGAGACGAGAGAGGAGAGGAGAGAGGAGAGAGGAGAGGAAAGAGGAAAGAGGAGAGAGGAGAGAGGAAAGAGGAGAGGAGAGGAAAGAGGAGAGAGGAGAGAGGAAAGAGGAGAGGAAAGAGGAGAGGAGAGGAGAGAGGAAAGAGGAGAGGAAAGAGGAGAGGAGAGAGGAGAGGAAAGAGGAGAGGAAAGAGGAAAGAGGAGAGGAGAGAGGAGAGGAGAGAGGAGAGGAAAGAGGAGAGGAAAGAGGAGAGGAGAAGAGAGGAAAGAGGAGAGGAGAGAGGAGAGGAAAGAGGAGAGGAGAAGAGAGGAAAGAGGAGAGGAGAGAGGAGAGGAAAGAGGAGAGGAAAGAGGAGAGGAGAGAGGAGAGGAAAGAGGAGAGGAAAGAGGAGAGAGGAGAAGAGAGATGGCACAACCTTTCTCCAAAGAGTGGCTCCAGAGTGCATTGCATGGTGTTGATGTTCTGGAAGCACTTAGCTAGGTATTGAGAGCTCTCTGCGAGACTCCTCCCCCTCATGTTCGCTCACGTTCACATCACCAGAAAGTGGAGAAGAAAAAAAGGAGTGAGAAAAAAAGGAGTGAGTATCTGCCAAATAATATTAGATATTTTAACTGTTTGTGTTTGCAAGCGCACAAATAGGAATGAACGCTCTGGAGAAATGATTTGTGAAATTAGCCTTCATCTCTCAAGGCGTGGATAGAGCAATGATGGGGCTACAAGGGTTGGGTCTGGATGGGGCTACAAGGGTTGGGTCTGGATGGGGCTACAAGGGTTGGGTCTGGATGGGTTGGGTCTGGATGGGGCTACAAGGGTTGGGTCTGGATGGGGCTACAAGGGTTGGGTCTGGATGGGGCTACAAGGGTTGGGTCTGGATGGGTTGGGTCTGGATGGGGCTACAAGGGTTGGGTCTGGATGGGGCTACAAGGGTTGGGTCTGGATGGGGCTACAAGGGTTGGGTCTGGATGGGGCTACAAGGGTTGGGTCTGGATGGGTTGGGTCTGGATGGGGCTACAAGGGTTGGGTCTGGATGGGGCTACAAGGGTTGGGTCTGGATGGGGCTACAAGGGTTGGGTCTGGATGGGGCTACAAGGGTTGGGTCTGGATGGGGCTACAAGGGTTGGGTCTGGATGGGGCTACAAGGGTTGGGTCTGGATGGGGCTATACGGGTTGGGTCTGGATGGGGCTACAAGGGTTGGGTCTGGATGGGGCTACACGGGTTGGGTCTGGATGGGGCTATAAGGGTTGGGTCTGGATGCGGCTACAAGGGTTGGGTCTGGATGCGGCTACAAGGGTTGGGTCTGGATGGCGCTACAAGGGTTGGGTCTGGATGGGGCTACAAGGGTTGGGTCTGGATGGCGCTGCAAGGGTTAGGTCTGGATGGGGCTATACGGGTTGGGTCTGGATGGGGCTACAAGGGTTGGGTCTGGATGGGGCTACAAGGGTTGGGTCTGGATGGGGCTATAAGGGTTGGGTCTGGATGCGGCTACAAGGGTTGGGTCTGGATGGGGCTATACGGGTTGGGTCTGGATGCGGCTACAAGGGTTGGGTCTGGATGGGGCTATATGGGTTGGGTCTGGATGGGGCTACAAGGGTTGGGTCTGGATGGGGCTATACGGGTTGGGTCTGGATGTGGCTACAAGGGTTGGGTCTGGATGGGGCTATACGGGTTGGGTCTGGATGCGGCTACAAGGGTTAGGTCTGGATGGGGCTATATGGGTTGGGTCTGGATGGGGCTACAAGGGTTGGGTCTGGATGGGGCTATACGGGTTGGGTCTGGATGTGGCTACAAGGGTTGGGTCTGGATGGGGCTATACAGGTTGGGTCTGGATGCGGCTACAAGGGTTGGGTCTGGATGCGGCTACAAGGGTTGGGTCTGGATGGGGCTATACGGGTTGGGTCTGGATGGGGCTATACGGGTTGGGTCTGGATGGGGCTACAAGGGTTGGGTCTGGATGGGGCTACAAGGGTTGGGTCTGGATGGGGCTATACGGGTTGGGTCTGGATGGGGCTACAAGGGTTGGGTCTGGATGGGGCTACAAGGGTTGGGTCTGGATGGGGCTATACGGGTTGGGTCTGGATGGGGCTATACGGGTTGGGTCTGGATGGGGCTATAAGGGTTGGGTCTGGATGGGGCTATACAGGTTGGGTCTGGATGGGGCTACAAGGGTTGGGTCTGGATGGGGCTACAAGGGTTGGGTCTGGATGGGTTGGGTCTGGATGGGGCTACAAGGGTTGGGTCTGGATGGGGCTACAAGGGTTGGGTCTGGATGGGGCTACAAGGGTTGGGTCTGGATGGGTTGGGTCTGGATGGGGCTACAAGGGTTGGGTCTGGATGGGGCTACAAGGGTTGGGTCTGGATGGGGCTACAAGGGTTGGGTCTGGATGGGGCTACAAGGGTTGGGTCTGGATGGGTTGGGTCTGGATGGGGCTACAAGGGTTGGGTCTGGATGGGGCTACAAGGGTTGGGTCTGGATGGGGCTACAAGGGTTGGGTCTGGATGGGGCTACAAGGGTTGGGTCTGGATGGGGCTACAAGGGTTGGGTCTGGATGGGGCTACAAGGGTTGGGTCTGGATGGGGCTACAAGGGTTGGGTCTGGATGGGGCTACAAGGGTTGGGTCTGGATGGGGCTATACGGGTTGGGTCTGGATGGGGCTACAAGGGTTGGGTCTGGATGGGGATACACGGGTTGGGTCTGGATGGGGCTATAAGGGTTGGGTCTGGATGCGGCTACAAGGGTTTGATCTGGAAGTTGCTACAAGGGTTGGGTCTGGATGCGGCTACAAGGGTTGGGTCTGGATGGCGCTACAAGGGTTGGGTCTGGATGGGGCTACAAGGGTTGGGTCTGGATGGCGCTGCAAGGGTTAGGTCTGGATGGGGCTATACGGGTTGGGTCTGGATGGGGCTACAAGGGTTGGGTCTGGATGGGGCTACAAGGGTTGGGTCTGGATGGGGCTATAAGGGTTGGGTCTGGATGCGGCTACAAGGGTTGGGTCTGGATGGGGCTATACGGGTTGGGTCTGGATGCGGCTACAAGGGTTGGGTCTGGATGGGGCTATATGGGTTGGGTCTGGATGGGGCTACAAGGGTTGGGTCTGGATGGGGCTATACGGGTTGGGTCTGGATGTGGCTACAAGGGTTGGGTCTGGATGGGGCTATACAGGTTGGGTCTGGATGCGGCTACAAGGGTTGGGTCTGGATGCGGCTACAAGGGTTGGGTCTGGATGGGGCTATACGGGTTGGGTCTGGATGGGGCTATACGGGTTGGGTCTGGATGGGGCTACAAGGGTTGGGTCTGGATGGGGCTACAAGGGTTGGGTCTGGATGGGGCTATACGGGTTGGGTCTGGATGGGGCTACAAGGGTTGGGTCTGGATGGGGCTACAAGGGTTGGGTCTGGATGGGGCTATACGGGTTGGGTCTGGATGGGGCTATACGGGTTGGGTCTGGATGGGGCTATAAGGGTTGGGTCTGGATGGGGCTATACAGGTTGGGTCTGGATGGGGCTACAAGGGTTGGGTCTGGATGGGGCTACAAGGGTTGGGTCTGGATGGGGCTACAAGGGGTTGGGTCTGGATGGGCTATACGGGATTGGGTCTGGATGGGGCTATACGGGTTTGGGTCTGGATGGGGCTATAAGGGTTGGGTCTGGATGGGGCTATACAGGTTGGGTCTGGATGGGCTACAAGGGTTGGGTCTGGATGGGGCTACAAGGGTTGGGTCTGGATGGGGCTACAAGGGTTGGGTCTGGATGGTGTTGGGTCTGGATGGGGCTACAAGGGTTGGGTCTGGATGGGGCTACAAGGGTTGGGTTCTGGATGGGGCTACAAGGGCTTGGGTTCTGGATGGGTTGGGTCTGGATGGGGCTACAAGGGTTGGGTCTGGATGGGGCTACAAGGGTTGGGTCTGGATGGGGCTACAAGGGTGGGTCTGGATGGGGCTACAAGGGTTGGGTCTGGATGGGTTGGGTCTGGATGGGGCTACAAGGGTTGGGTCTGGATGGGGCTACAAGGGGTTGGGTCTGGATGGGGCTACAAGGGTTGGGTCTGGATGGGGCTACAAGGGTTGGGTCTGGATGGGGCTACAAGGGTTGGGTCTGGATGGGGCTACAAGGGTTGGGTCTGGATGGGGCTACAAGGGTTGGGTCTGGATGGGGCTACAAGGGTTGGGTCTGGATGGGGCTACAAGGGTTGGGTCTGGATGGGGCTACACGGGTTGGGTCTGGATGGGGCTATAAGGGTTGGGTCTGGATGCGGCTACAAGGGTTTGATCTGGAAGTTGCTACAAGGGTTGGGTCTGGATGCGGCTACAAGGGTTGGGTCTGAATGGGGCTACAAGGGTTGGGTCTGGATGGGGCTACAAGGGTTGGGTCTGGATGGCGCTGCAGAGGGTTGGTCTGGATGGCTACACGGGGTTGGGTCCTTGATGGGGCTACAGGGTTGGGTCTGGATGGGGCTACAAGGGTTGGTCTGGATGGGTTGGGTCTGGATGGGGCTACAAGGGTTTGGTCTGGATGGGGCTACAAGGGTTGGGTCTGGATGGGGCTACACATGGTTGGGTCTGGATGGGTTGGGTCTGGATGGGGCTACATGGGTTGGGTCTGGATGGGGCTACAAGGGTTGGGTCTGGATGGGGCTACAAGGGTTGGGTCTGGATGGGGCTACAAGGGTTGGGTCTGGATGGGTTGGGGTCTGGATGGGGCTACAAGGGTTGGGTCTGGATGGGGCTACAAGGGTTGGGTCTGGATGGGCTACTAAGGGTTGGGTCTGGATGGGCTACACGGGTTGGGTCTGGATGGGTTGCTACACGGGTTGGGTCTGGATGGGCTACAAGGGTTGGGTCTGGAGGCGTACAAGGGTTGGGTTCTGGATGGGGCTTACAAGGGTTGGGTTTCTGGATGGGGCTATGGTGGATGCGGCTCAGGGTTGGTCTGGATGTTGCCTACAGGGTGGGGCTGGTGGGCTACAAGGGTTGGGTCTGGATGGGGTGCTGTGGCTAAGGGTTGGGTCTGGATGGGGCTAAAGGGTTGGGTCTGGATGGGCTACAAGGTTGGGTCTGGATGGGGCTACAAGGGGGTCTGGTGGGTTGGGTCTGGATGGGGCTACAAGTTGGGTCTGGATGGGGCTACAAGGGTTGGGTCTGGATGGGCTATCAAGGTGGGTCTGATGGGTACAAGGGTTGGTCTGGATGGGGCTAAGGGTTGGGTCTGGATGGGGCTACAAGGGTTGGGTCTGGATGGGGCTAGGTGGTCTGGAAAGGGTTGGGTCTGATGGGGCTACAGGTTGGGTCTGATGGGGCTACAGGGTTGGGTCTGGATGGGGCTACAAGGGTTGGGTCTGGATGGGTTGGGTCTGGATGGGGCTACAAGGGTTGGGTCTGGATGGGGCTACAAGGGTTGGGTCTGGATGGGGCTACAAGGGTTGGGTCTGGATGGGTTGGGTCTGGATGGGGCTACAAGGGTTGGGTCTGGATGGGGCTACAAGGGTTGGGTCTGGATGGGGCTACAAGGGTTGGGTCTGGATGGGGCTACAAGGGTTGGGTCTGGATGGGGCTACAAGGGTTGGGTCTGGATGGGGCTACAAGGGTTGGGTCTGGATGGGGCTACAAGGGTTGGGTCTGGATGGGGCTACAAGGGTTGGGTCTGGATGGGGCTACAAGGGTTGGGTCTGGATGGGGCTACAAGGGTTGGGTCTGGATGGGGCTACAAGGGTTGGGTCTGGATGGGGCTATACGGGTTGGGTCTGGATGGGGCTACAAGGGTTGGGTCTGGATGGGGCTACACGGGTTGGGTCTGGATGGGGCTATAAGGGTTGGGTCTGGATGCGGCTACAAGGGTTTGATCTGGAAGTTGCTACAAGGGTTGGGTCTGGATGCGGCTACAAGGGTTGGGTCTGGATGGCGCTACAAGGGTTGGGTCTGGATGGGGCTACAAGGGTTGGGTCTGGATGGCGCTGCAAGGGTTAGGTCTGGATGGGGCTATACGGGTTGGGTCTGGATGGGGCTACAAGGGTTGGGTCTGGATGGGGCTACAAGGGTTGGGTCTGGATGGGGCTATAAGGGTTGGGTCTGGATGCGGCTACAAGGGTTGGGTCTGGATGGGGCTATACGGGTTGGGTCTGGATGCGGCTACAAGGGTTGGGTCTGGATGGGGCTATATGGGTTGGGTCTGGATGGGGCTACAAGGGTTGGGTCTGGATGGGGCTATACGGGTTGGGTCTGGATGTGGCTACAAGGGTTGGGTCTGGATGGGGCTATACGGGTTGGGTCTGGATGCGGCTACAAGGGTTGGGTCTGGATGGGGCTATAATGGGTTGGGTCTGGATGGGGCTACAAGGGTTGGGTCTGGATGGGGCTATACGGGTTGGGTCTGGATGTGGCTACAAGGGTTGGGTCTGGATGGGGCTATACAGGTTGGGTCTGGATGCGGCTACAAGGGTTGGGTCTGGATGCGGCTACAAGGGTTGGGTCTGGATGGGGCTATACGGGTTGGGTCTGGATGGGGCTATACGGGTTGGGTCTGGATGGGGCTACAAGGGTTGGGTCTGGATGGGGCTACAAGGGTTGGGTCTGGATGGGGCTATACGGGTTGGGTCTGGATGGGGCTACAAGGGTTGGGTCTGGATGGGGCTATACGGGTTGGGTCTGGATGGGGCTACAAGGGTTGGGTCTGGATGGGGCTATACGGGTTGGGTCTGGATGGGGCTACAAGGGTTGGGTCTGGATGGGGCTACAAGGGTTGGGTCTGGATGGGGCTACAAGGGTTGGGTCTGGATGGGGCTACAAGGGTTGGGTCTGGATGGGGCTACAAGGGTTGGGTCTGGATGGGGCTACAAGGGTTGGGTCTGGATGGGTTGGGTCTGGATGGGGCTACAAGGGTTGGGTCTGGATGGGGCTACAAGGGTTGGGTCTGGATGGGGCTACAAGGGTTGGGTCTGGATGGGGCTACAAGGGTTGGGTCTGGATGGGGCTACAAGGGTTGGGTCTGGATGGGGCTACAAGGGTTGGGTCTGGATGGGGCTACAAGGGTTGGGTCTGGATGGGGCTATACGGGTTGGGTCTGGATGGGGCTACAAGGGTTGGGTCTGGATGGGGCTACACGGGTTGGGTCTGGATGGGGCTATAAGGGTTGGGTCTGGATGCGGCTACAAGGGTTTGATCTGGAAGTTGCTACAAGGGTTGGGTCTGGATGCGGCTACAAGGGTTGGGTCTGGATGGCGCTACAAGGGTTGGGTCTGGATGGGGCTACAAGGGTTGGGTCTGGATGGCGCTGCAAGGGTTAGGTCTGGATGGGGCTACAAGGGTTGGGTCTGGATGGGGCTATATGGGTTGGGTCTGGATGGGGCTACAAGGGTTGGGTCTGGATGGGGCTATACGGGTTGGGTCTGGATGTGGCTACAAGGGTTGGGTCTGGATGGGGCTATACAGGTTGGGTCTGGATGCGGCTACAAGGGTTGGGTCTGGATGCGGCTACAAGGGTTGGGTCTGGATGGGGCTATACGGGTTGGGTCTGGATGGGGCTATACGGGTTGGGTCTGGATGGGGCTACAAGGGTTGGGTCTGGATGGGGCTACAAGGGTTGGGTCTGGATGGGGCTATACGGGTTGGGTCTGGATGGGGCTACAAGGGTTGGGTCTGGATGGGGCTACAAGGGTTGGGTCTGGATGGGGCTATACGGGTTGGGTCTGGATGGGGCTATACGGGTTGGGTCTGGATGGGGCTATAAGGGTTGGGTCTGGATGGGGCTATACAGGTTGGGTCTGGATGGGGCTACAAGGGTTGGGTCTGGATGGGGCTACAAGGGTTGGGTCTGGATGGGGCTACAAGGGTTGGGTCTGGATGGGTTGGGTCTGGATGGGGCTACAAGGGTTGGGTCTGGATGGGGCTACAAGGGTTGGGTCTGGATGGGGCTACAAGGGTTGGGTCTGGATGGGTTGGGTCTGGATGGGGCTACAAGGGTTGGGTCTGGATGGGGCTACAAGGGTTGGGTCTGGATGGGGCTACAAGGGTTGGGTCTGGATGGGGCTACAAGGGTTGGGTCTGGATGGGTTGGGTCTGGATGGGGCTACAAGGGTTGGGTCTGGATGGGGCTACAAGGGTTGGGTCTGGATGGGGCTACAAGGGTTGGGTCTGGATGGGGCTACAAGGGTTGGGTCTGGATGGGGCTACAAGGGTTGGGTCTGGATGGGGCTACAAGGGTTGGGTCTGGATGGGGCTACAAGGGTTGGGTCTGGATGGGGCTACAAGGGTTGGGTCTGGATGGGGCTATACGGGTTGGGTCTCGATGGGGCTACAAGGGTTGGGTCTGGATGGGGCTACACGGGTTGGGTCTGGATGGGGCTATAAGGGTTGGGTCTGGATGCGGCTACAAGGGTTTGATCTGGAAGTTGCTACAAGGGTTGGGTCTGGATGCGGCTACAAGGGTTGGGTCTGGATGGCGCTACAAGGGTTGGGTCTGGATGGGGCTACAAGGGTTGGGTCTGGATGGCGCTGCAAGGGTTAGGTCTGGATGGGGCTATACGGGTTGGGTCTGGATGGGGCTACAAGGGTTGGGTCTGGATGGGGCTACAAGGGTTGGGTCTGGATGGGGCTATAAGGGTTGGGTCTGGATGCGGCTACAAGGGTTGGGTCTGGATGGGGCTATACGGGTTGGGTCTGGATGCGGCTACAAGGGTTGGGTCTGGATGGGGCTATATGGGTTGGGTCTGGATGGGGCTACAAGGGTTGGGTCTGGATGGGGCTATACGGGTTGGGTCTGGATGTGGCTACAAGGGTTGGGTCTGGATGGGGCTATACAGGTTGGGTCTGGATGCGGCTACAAGGGTTGGGTCTGGATGCGGCTACAAGGGTTGGGTCTGGATGGGGCTATACGGGTTGGGTCTGGATGGGGCTATACGGGTTGGGTCTGGATGGGGCTACAAGGGTTGGGTCTGGATGGGGCTACAAGGGTTGGGTCTGGATGGGGCTATACGGGTTGGGTCTGGATGGGGCTACAAGGGTTGGGTCTGGATGGGGCTATACGGGTTGGGTCTGGATGCGGCTACAAGGGTTGGGTCTGGATGGGGCTATATGGGTTGGGTCTGGATGGGGCTACAAGGGTTGGGTCTGGATGGGGCTACAAGGGTTGGGTCTGGATGGGGCTACAAGGGTTGGGTCTGGATGGGGCTACAAGGGTTGGGTCTGGATGGGGCTACAAGGGTTGGGTCTGGATGAGGCTACAAGGGTTGGGTCTGGATGGGTTGGGTCTGGATGGGGCTACAAGGGTTGGGTCTGGATGGGGCTACAAGGGTTGGGTCTGGATGGGGCTACAAGGGTTGGGTCTGGATGGGGCTACAAGGGTTGGGTCTGGATGGGGCTACAAGGGTTGGGTCTGGATGGGGCTACAAGGGTTGGGTCTGGATGGGGCTATACGGGTTGGGTCTGGATGGGGCTACAAGGGTTGGGTCTGGATGGGGCTACACGGGTTGGGTCTGGATGGGGCTATAAGGGTTGGGTCTGGATGCGGCTACAAGGGTTTGATCTGGAAGTTGCTACAAGGGTTGGGTCTGGATGCGGCTACAAGGGTTGGGTCTGGATGGCGCTACAAGGGTTGGGTCTGGATGGGGCTACAAGGGTTGGGTCTGGATGGCGCTGCAAGGGTTAGGTCTGGATGGGGCTATACGGGTTGGGTCTGGATGGGGCTACAAGGGTTGGGTCTGGATGGGGCTACAAGGGTTGGGTCTGGATGGGGCTATAAGGGTTGGGTCTGGATGCGGCTACAAGGGTTGGGTCTGGATGGGGCTATACGGGTTGGGTCTGGATGCGGCTACAAGGGTTGGGTCTGGATGGGGCTATATGGGTTGGGTCTGGATGGGGCTACAAGGGTTGGGTCTGGATGGGGCTATACGGGTTGGGTCTGGATGTGGCTACAAGGGTTGGGTCTGGATGGGGCTATACGGGTTGGGTCTGGATGCGGCTACAAGGGTTGGGTCTGGATGGGGCTATATGGGTTGGGTCTGGATGGGGCTACAAGGGTTGGGTCTGGATGGGGCTATACGGGTTGGGTCTGGATGTGGCTACAAGGGTTGGGTCTGGATGGGGCTATACAGGTTGGGTCTGGATGCGGCTACAAGGGTTGGGTCTGGATGCGGCTACAAGGGTTGGGTCTGGATGGGGCTATACGGGTTGGGTCTGGATGGGGCTATACGGGTTGGGTCTGGATGGGGCTACAAGGGTTGGGTCTGGATGGGGCTACAAGGGTTGGGTCTGGATGGGGCTATACGGGTTGGGTCTGGATGGGGCTACAAGGGTTGGGTCTGGATGGGGCTACAAGGGTTGGGTCTGGATGGGGCTATACGGGTTGGGTCTGGATGGGGCTATACGGGTTGGGTCTGGATGGGTCTATAATGGTTGGGTCTGGATGGGGCTATACGGGTTGGGTCTGGATGGGGCTACAAGGGTTGGGTCTGGATGGGGCTACAAGGGTTGGGTCTGGATGGGGCTACAAGGGTTGGGTCTGGATGGGTTGGGTCTGGATGGGGCTACAAGGGTTGGGTCTGGATGGGGCTACAAGGGTTGGGTCTGGATGGGGCTACAAGGGTTGGGTCTGGATGGGTTGGGTCTGGATGGGGCTACAAGGGTTGGGTCTGGATGGGGCTACAAGGGTTGGGTCTGGATGGGGCTACAAGGGTTGGGTCTGGATGGGGCTACAAGGGTTGGGTCTGGATGGGGCTACAAGGGTTGGGTCTGGATGGGGCTACAAGGGTTGGGTCTGGATGGGGCTACAAGGGTTGGGTCTGGATGGGGCTACAAGGGTTGGGTCTGGATGGGGCTACAAGGGTTGGGTCTGGATGGGGCTACAAGGGTTGGGTCTGGATGGGGCTACAAGGGTTGGGTCTGGATGGGGCTATACGGGTTGGGTCTCGATGGGGCTACAAGGGTTGGGTCTGGATGGGGCTACACGGGTTGGGTCTGGATGGGGCTATAAGGGTTGGGTCTGGATGCGGCTACAAGGGTTTGATCTGGAAGTTGCTACAAGGGTTGGGTCTGGATGCGGCTACAAGGGTTGGGTCTGGATGGCGCTACAAGGGTTGGGTCTGGATGGGGCTACAAGGGTTGGGTCTGGATGGCGCTGCAAGGGTTAGGTCTGGATGGGGCTATACGGGTTGGGTCTGGATGGGGCTACAAGGGTTGGGTCTGGATGGGGCTACAAGGGTTGGGTCTGGATGGGGCTATAAGGGTTGGGTCTGGATGCGGCTACAAGGGTTGGGTCTGGATGGGGCTATACGGGTTGGGTCTGGATGCGGCTACAAGGGTTGGGTCTGGATGGGGCTATATGGGTTGGGTCTGGATGGGGCTACAAGGGTTGGGTCTGGATGGGGCTATACGGGTTGGGTCTGGATGTGGCTACAAGGGTTGGGTCTGGATGGGGCTATACAGGTTGGGTCTGGATGCGGCTACAAGGGTTGGGTCTGGATGCGGCTACAAGGGTTGGGTCTGGATGGGGCTATACGGGTTGGGTCTGGATGGGGCTATACGGGTTGGGTCTGGATGGGGCTACAAGGGTTGGGTCTGGATGGGGCTACAAGGGTTGGGTCTGGATGGGGCTATACGGGTTGGGTCTGGATGGGGCTACAAGGGTTGGGTCTGGATGGGGCTACAAGGGTTGGGTCTGGATGGGGCTATACGGGTTGGGTCTGGATGGGGCTATACGGGTTGGGTCTGGATGGGGCTATAAGGGTTGGGTCTGGATGGGGCTATACAGGTTGGGTCTGGATGGGGCTACAAGGGTTGGGTCTGGATGGGGCTACAAGGGTTGGGTCTGGATGGGGATACAAGGGTTGGGTCTGGATGGGGCTATACGGGTTGGGTCTGGATGGGGCTACAAGGGTTGGATCTGGATGGGGCTATACAGGTTGGTTCTGGATGGGGCTACAAGGGTTGGATCTGGATGGGGCTACAAGGGTTGGGTCTGGATGGGGCTACAAGGGTTGGGTCTGGATGGGGCTACAAGGGTTGGGTCTGGATGGGTTGGGTCTGGATGGGGCTACAAGGGTTGGGTCTGGATGGGGCTACAAGGGTTGGGTCTGGATGGGTTGGGTCTGGATGGGGCTACAAGGGTTGGGTCTGGATGGGGCTACAAGGGTTGGGTCTGGATGGGGCTACAAGGGTTGGGTCTGGATGGGGCTACAAGGGTTGGGTCTGGATGGGTTGGGTCTGGATGGGGCTACAAGGGTTGGGTCTGGATGGGGCTACAAGGGTTGGGTCTGGATGGGGCTACAAGGGTTGGGTCTGGATGGGGCTACAAGGGTTGGGTCTGGATGGGGCTATACGGGTTGGGTCTGGATGGGGCTACAAGGGTTGGGTCTGGATGGGGCTACACGGGTTGGGTCTGGATGGGGCTATAAGGGTTGGGTCTGGATGCGGCTACAAGGGTTTGATCTGGAAGTTGCTACAAGGGTTGGGTCTGGATGCGGCTACAAGGGTTGGGTCTGGATGGCGCTACAAGGGTTGGGTCTGGATGGGGCTACAAGGGTTGGGTCTGGATGGCGCTGCAAGGGTTAGGTCTGGATGGGGCTATACGGGTTGGGTCTGGATGGGGCTACAAGGGTTGGGTCTGGATGGGGCTACAAGGGTTGGGTCTGGATGGGGCTATAAGGGTTGGGTCTGGATGCGGCTACAAGGGTTGGGTCTGGATGGGGCTATACGGGTTGGGTCTGGATGCGGCTACAAGGGTTGGGTCTGGATGGGGCTATATGGGTTGGGTCTGGATGGGGCTACAAGGGTTGGGTCTGGATGGGGCTATACGGGTTGGGTCTGGATGCGGCTACAAGGGTTGGGTCTGGATGGGGCTATACAGGTTGGGTCTGGATGCGGCTACAAGGGTTGGGTCTGGATGCGGCTACAAGGGTTGGGTCTGGATGGGGCTATACGGGTTGGGTCTGGATGGGGCTATACGGGTTGGGTCTGGATGGGGCTACAAGGGTTGGGTCTGGATGGGGCTACAAGGGTTGGGTCTGGATGGGGCTATACGGGTTGGGTCTGGATGGGGCTACAAGGGTTGGGTCTGGATGGGGCTACAAGGGTTGGGTCTGGATGGGGCTATACGGGTTGGGTCTGGATGGGGCTATACGGGTTGGGTCTGGATGGGGCTATAAGGGTTGGGTCTGGATGGGGCTATACAGGTTGGGTCTGGATGGGGCTACAAGGGTTGGGTCTGGATGGGGCTACAAGGGTTGGGTCTGGATGGGGATACAAGGGTTGGGTCTGGATGGGGCTATACGGGTTGGGTCTGGATGGGGCTACAAGGGTTGGATCTGGATGGGGCTATACGGGTTGGTTCTGGATGGGGCTACAAGGGTTGGATCTGGATGGGGCTACAAGGGATGGGTAAACCGAATAGCCACAGACAGCTTAAAAGATGGTACTCTGTTGGTTCTATTGTCTCCAAAGGTGGTACTCTGGTTCTATTGTCTCCAAAGGTGGTACTATGTTGGTTCTATTGTCTACAAAGGTGGTACTCTGGTTCTATTGTCTACAAAGGTGGTACTCTGGTTCTATTGTCTACAAAGGTGGTACTCTGGTTCTATTGTCTACAAAGGTGGTACTGTGTTGGTTCTATTGTCTCCAAAGGTGGTACTCTGTTTCTATTGTCTCCAAAGGTGGTACTATGTTGGTTCTATTGTCTCCAAAGGTGGTACTCTGGTTCTATTGACTTTGGCCTCATAGGAGCAATGCACGCATTCCAGAATTAACGATTCCAGCAAATTAAAAAAAGAAGAAAACAATCGGATTCACTAAAGACCCTGAGATGTTGTCATGAGAATAAATTGAAGACAGGTGACCAAAAGCAGGCATCTGTTTACATTAATAATGTGGAAAGCAATATAAAGGAGAACAAGTGCAAGGGGAGTCAACAAAAAGCGCGGAATGATAACAACTTAATGATGCTTTTTTTTCTTCAATTCACTTTCATGAAACTGTCATCGCTGCAGAGGAGGCAACGCTTAGTGGATATATGCAGCACACGGAGAAAAGCAATTTGAAAGAAGACATTGTTATGCAAATATCACACAGCAGGAGAAGATATGATCCGTGCCGTCGACACATTACCCAGAAGCACAAGCTTCCCTGTGATTATGTAGTCGCACCCTGTACAGATGGAGGTGCCTCCACGATGAAGAGCAAAGGGGCTTCAAAGGAGGGTTGAAGGAGCTCCCCCCAAGCTCCCGGTGAGCAAACATCCATCTGCAGCTCCACTCAACCCGGAGGTTCTGACCAGAAACTGTTGGAAGTTTCTCACGAAGACATCGTACCTGGCAGACCGTCAGCGTCCGAGACAAACACGCTTCAATAGTTTCCTCTTACAAATGGAAGGTCGAGGGGTCACGTGCACGCGCTTCAGAGGAACCCCTGTAGAGGCGTGAGTGATGGGACACACACGATGAAGGGATGAAGGCTTCACGCTGGTTTGTAAGTCCATCAAAATCATTCATAGCAGAGATTAAAAGCCTCCATCCAGATTCAGTTTGACCTACTTTTTCATAAAAGATTATATGTAAATATGACCAATATTTAATAGAAAATGTGCTCTGCATGAAACCTGCTCAGATTCTAGTAAATGTTTATATTATCGGTTATTAGACTTTTCTGAAATTCACTGTCAACAGGCCCTGAGAATCCTCCTAACTCCAAACCCCAAATAGGCGCCCCTGAAGGCACCAATTGAGAACAAATTATTTGCCAATCAGTGAAGGAAATCAGTGGCGTGTGAACGCATTTTGTGGGAGACATGATTGCCATAAATCTCCTCAATGTCACTATTTGAGTCCACTCTGCTGTATTACACACATTCATACAGTGACCATCTAAAAAGGCATATTTCCCCCCTTATAAAGCCCCCCCCCCTCCATTTGGAAAGAGGGCCACTGCCATAATCTAATAATAATCCATCTTCCAGTAAAACCTTTCAGCATGGTCCACATCTTTCTGGGTCTCACCCCTCCTCCTTAGCCCCTACACGTACGCTAATTATAGATATACTTTGCATATTAACAAATGTCACACATTCCTCCTCTCCCTCTGTACTTACATCCTGCTCAATTTGACATTCCTCCATCTTTCCCACTTTTCTTATCCACTCTTCTATCTGTTGATGGACTGAGAGATCTCACTGTTTTGCAGAGAACAATGGGAATTGGAAACATTTCAGCAGTACATAATTCATGGAGGGCTGGCTAATGCTTCCCTTTTCCTGCTCGTTGCGTTTCCTTTCAAAGCATCTTCCCTCCGTATTGATCCTCATGAAGTCCCCGTAGAGATGCGTGTTGCATCTTTTGAGCGTGGCGAGCAGGTGAAGGAGGGAAGGTACCGGCCGTCGGTGAGGAGATGTGAGACGTGCTGCAGGGATCCATTCTCCGAGTCTCCCACATGAACTCTTCCATCAGAAGCTCACGGCCGGCTGACGCTTCATCTGGAGCAGCGTGGGCTCCACAGGCCTCAGGAGATACAAGGGGCCGTGTGGGGAACTCAATTAGGAAGGTGCGCGTTATTATTTCTTGCTTTGCTTCATAGAAGACTCTACTTTATTTAATTGTTTGAGTGTTCACATGCTGTGGCTTGTTTTCCTGTTCCGTCTTTGGCCAACACACTCGCTCTCCCTCTCTCTCGCTCTCTCTCTCTCTCTCTCTCTCTCTCTCTCTCTCTCTCTCGTTTCGTCTCGCTCTCTTATTTTTCTCGATGGGGGAAAGAAGCTTTAGAAGACGGGCAATTACATGTCAGCCGCTACAGCTTTCTTTTGTCTTCTTCTTGACTTGGGATTCGGCGGCGTGGGGACGACCGTGTGATGTTTAGTCCGAGTCCCCGCTCCCCTTCGGCCACTCGGCCATGCTATGTTCTAAAAGTGCATCGCTCTCCGCCTTCTTAGTTTACCCCAAAGGGAGTGCTGGGGTACTGAACCTGAACCGACCCCCCCACACGACTTCCTTCCTCCCCGTTACCTTCATTACTGTTGCTCGGCGTGACCATCACCACTTCCAGAGACAACATTACATGTTGCAATGACTCTTAAATGACTCGTAACTGCCGTGCTTCCAGACCCCCCTTTTTGAAACAATGACAACGTGGATCTGGGTCAGGACCGGGCCTCTGTGGCGCTGGTGGGCTCCTCCAGGAGAGGTTTCAGGAACCCTCTTCTGCGCCGCTGAAGGAATGAAAATGGGGCACAACTCCGAGGAGATAACGAGTGTCTGCCTTCCCGTACGGAAACATACCGCATACTATTACGAGGTATGAGGCGCTGTTCCATCAGAGCGACGTACGGCCGAGAGCCAGCGACCGTAATCACACACGGATTCAGCCTCCAGTCCAGGAGAGAGAAGGCAGAGGGACGAGTGAAGGGAAACAAAGGGTAGAAAGATGCATTGGCATAGGGAGACTCTCCCTATGCCAATGCATCTTTCGTTGGTTAAACAACCAGGAAGAGAACACAATAAAAGAGTTACAGAACATCACACCAAGAGCATTAAATGCTTTTCACCTGCCGAGTCTTTGAGAAGATCGACCATGGAGGTCAGCCTTGCTTCCACTTTCCTGCAGCAGGATAAAGACCTGCTCAAAAAGCATGTTCCCCAATAGAACCACCATCAAAAAAGAGAACTGTCGACAGGAGACCTCGACCTGCTCCCGAGCCAATCGGACTCTTCCTATTATGAATGTTTCACATGTGAAAGCGTCTGAGGCCGCGTGGCTTTTAGCCATCAAGCATGGGACGAGCTAGAAGTAAAACATGTGTTTTTCATGGAGGTGAGACGGGCCGGTATGTGGGAAGGCCGATCAGCGAGGGGAGGGGGGTCCCAGAGCCAGCAGGGTCAGGGCGGTTAGAGGAGGTCTGTTGAGGTTAACTAGATGCACTAAAGGGAGCTCCAGAGATGTTCTTCTCGTCACATCGGCTCCTTTCTCACGCTGGAATGATCTTTCTCTCCATTTCCATCGTTGCAAAACCCTCCAACGTTTTTCTTTTGGAGTTCATGGAGGCGGCTCCGTCGATCGCCACATTTAGACTTTTTGTTTAAAGTGGTCATGCTTCAGGGGAGCGTGTTCTTTTAGTTGTGTGTGTGTGTGTGTGTGTGTGTGTGTGTGTGTGTGTGTGTGTGTGTGTGTGTCTCTGCACCGAATGGGGTTTCCATCTCCGTCTCTCTCTCTCCGGTTCAGGCTCTCTGGGTCCTGCTGTTATTATTTTCGGGGCTGCTAATGGCCCGCCGAGGATAGGAAGGTGCTTATTAAAAACTAATAGGCAGCTGTGATATCCAGAGGCATTATTGTGGGAGGTCCGAGGAGAGCGATGCGCGAGTGCGAAGCCGTGTCGTTGGTTTTATTGTCCTGCTCTTTATGCTCTAATTTGTCATTCCTAATGGGTTTTACTGTTTCCTTTGGTTATTGCTTCAATAAAGGGCATTTCCAGGCAGCTCCAGACTGGGACTCACCCGAAGCCCCGGGGTGACTTCAAGTAGCCCGACACCTTTTCTCAGGTGCACCACCCACACCAGCACTAGAGCTTCTTCATGTGTCTGCTCATTAAAAAAAAAAAGCACTGTGTGCACATTAAGAGACACATTTAGAAAACAAAGGTTTTTCTTTAATTATGGGCACGTCCCATATAGTCCCATATAGCCCCATATAGCCCCATATAGCCCCCTATAGCCCCCTATAGCGCCCTATAGCCCCATATAGCCCCCTCTAGCTCTCTCCAACAGGTCCTCCATTCTGATGGTTTACTGTCAGACACCTTGGTGCACAATAGTTCATATAATAGCTCATATATCTCAAAAGCTATCGGATTGACACTTTGTTCAGTTACGACCCTCCGACTTTTAATATAGCGCCACTCGCAGGTCAAAGTTTGCACTCGTCCTTTTACATTTCTCATCTTCTACATGGATTGGCAGGAATGTAAAACATACATTCATGATTCTTAATGACTTTGGTTATCCATCATCTGGCCAAAGTCTTCCTCCATCCAGGACTTTGGTTTATGACATAAAACCTGCTCAACTAGTAACATTCCACTTGTGTCTGGTGTCAAATGTGATTTGTTTTAATTGATTTTCTCTCTTTCTTGAGGTAAAAGGTGAGCTACGCCTCCCTTTAGCTTTCCCTTTCCTCTCAGCCGGGTCTGGGTTTACTGAGGCATGACCTCCGAGGACATCGTTCCCAAACTACAGAGATAAAGTGGGAGTGGAAATAGCCAAGCATCGCCGGGAAAATGAATGAAAAGGCACTTAATTGATAACAGAAATATTCGTAATGAATTGCTTTAAATATATAATGTGAAGCGAATGTGTGCCTCGTCACGCTACACAAAGTTTTAAATATTGTGATCATTCCGATCCCGTTGCCTGCCGACTCGTCAAATACCCACAAGAAGATGTTCTGGGTTCAGAGGGGAAAGTGGGCGGGGCATCATTTTAGTTTCCGCTTGTTACACTTTTCAAACATATCATTTCCTCTCTTGTTTTGTGTTACTTTCAAAGATATTCTGAATTGTGGTTTTGGGTTAAAGTAAGAA
>NC_046977.1:1328466-1350966 GCF_009769545.1 Cyclopterus lumpus | reverse complement strand
ATACGTCACCATCAGCTGTTCCCAGTGCCTCTATATTATCCAGTATGGATCTATACGTCACCATCAGCTGTTCCCAGTGCCTCTATATTATCCAGTATGGATATACGTCACCATCAGCTGTTCCCAGTGCCTCTATATTATCCAGTATGGATCTCTACGTCACCATCAGCTGTTCCCAGTGCCTCTATATTATCCAGTATGGATCTCTACGTCACCATCAGCTGTTCCCAGTGCCTCTATATTATCCAGTATGGATCTATACGTCACCATCAGCTGTTCCCAGTGCCTCTATATTATCCAGTATGGATCTCTACGTCACCATCAGCTGTTCCCAGTGCCTCTATATTATCTAGTATGGATCTATACGTCACCATCAGCTGTTCCCAGTGCCTCTATATTATCTAGTATGGATCTATACGTCACCATCAGCTGTTCCCAGTGCCTCTATATTATCTAGTATGGATCTATACGTCACCATCATCCGTTCCCAGTGCCTCTATATTATCCAGTATGGATCTATACGTCACCATCAGCTATCCACAGTGACGCTACTCCTTTACCCCCAGTAGAGAGACCTCTTCCTCTCTCTCTCTCTCTCTCTCTCTCTCTCTCTCTCTCTCTCTCCCTCTCTCTCTCTCTCTCCCTCTCTCCCTCTCTCTCTCTCTCTCTCTCTCCCTCTCTCTCTCTCCCTCTCTCTCTCTCTCTCTCTCTCTCTCTCTCTCCCGGACCGAGGACCTCCGGGGGAAAGAGATGGGCAGAATAAATAAAAGAAGAGAAGGAACAAAGCGAAAGGGATGGAAAGGTGGAGGAGACCCGATCTTTAGCACCAACACTCATAACTGGAGACAGTCAGACACGTCAACATTGTGTTAAGCTCTTGTTGACATGAATCTTCTTGTTATTTATGATTTGTGTATAAATCATCCCACTGACCAACCAGCAGGATGCTTTTATTGTGAAAACCTACAGGCACGTCCTGTCACAGAAGCAGCGTTGACACTGACTTCATATTTTTGTCTCAACAATAAACACTTAACAGAAGTAAACACTGGTAAAACAACGCATTATCACACGCATACATTATACATCGATGTGCTGAGTTTTTAATAATAATAATAATTACCAGCACTGGATGAACAGACATGTTAAGACACAGGAACCCAAATGGTAACGGTACTTATTAACACTGACTCGTGACTTTGAGGCCTTTTCTTCACAGTTGCTGCAGTGACCCAGTTTCTATACCGAGATCATTAAAGTTTCATATGAATCCAGAGTACTGGGAATAAATACATAGCAATACTTTAGATTTTAACAGCGCTTCAATGGCCCTAGAATAAAACATATTCTAGGTCTACTAGGGTGTGTGTGTGTGTGTGTGTGTGTGTTTCTGTATTGACATTATGTATGTCTGTGCTTTGCTTCACTTTGTAAACGCTGTTTTTAAAAGGTGCAATATAAATAAGGTTATTATTATATTATTATCATCACGTATTTGTCGGGGACTATTTTCAGCTGCGGATGAATACACATTCGGTCCTCTCCTCGGTGTGTGCCGCAGTGTCGCTCATTGACGTCTTTTTAATACTTTTTGGACAACAATGTATCTTTTTGGCAAAGAGGAATACGCAATATCAGACTTTGGATGCACAGACATTTTAATACTTGTTGTTGACAATAAAAAAAGCTTCTTTTTTTTTTCGCAATGCACCAACTGACATCATCGTCTCCATTTCCCCCGAGTTGTGTGATAAGTGCGCTAACAGCTGACAGGTGTGATGGTTCACCTGGAAGACTCAGCTGTGGGGAGCAAATGTAAAGTATGAAAGTATTGGACCTTCTATCTTTGTCAGGAGTGACACTGAAAAGAAACTAAAAAAAGAAAACTTGACACACACAAACACACACACACACACACACACACACAAGGTCAGGCGATTTATTAAGGATTGCTCATGAACTAGCTTTAAAAAGTGCACTGACTTTCCTGAGATCACAGCCTGCTGTCTATCCAAGCTCACAAATGCGCATTAATAATTCAGCTGCAGTTTTGTTCGGTTGCTGGCTGCACACTTCATCTGGCTTGAAGTCTCGTCTACTTACAACCATCTGGGGCATTTGTTTTCCAATGCAAAGGTTAACTTTGGAGCATCTAATTGACAGTCAGTGTAACTTTTACAAAATACTGAATACGTCAAATGAAATCAGGCTCACATGCTCGATGCAAAAGGCTCTCCGGTGTTTGGTTCGTCTGTTCTGGGCTACGGTGGAAACACGGCAACATGGAACTACGTAGATATAAAAGTCTCTTTCTAAGTTAATATTACAACTATTCTTACTGACATGTCATCATGTGGCGACTGTCGCTCAGTGGTGAGCCGCTAATCAGGTTTGATCCCCGGCTCTGCTAGTCCATGTCCACGTGTCCTTGGGCCCCAAATTGCTCCCGTAACCGTAACTTTCCTCTTTAATAGTGCTTATAGTTAGGGCTGAATCAGGTTTGCCCTGGTCCAGCCCCTTGATATGCTGCTATAGGCTTATAGGCTGCTGGGGGGTGTTTTAGGATACACTGAGCACCTCTCTCCTCTTCTATATAGTGCTTATAGTGCTTATAGTTAGGGCTCGCTACCTGACGCTACCGGACGCTACCTGACGCTACCTGACGCTACCTGACGCTACCTGACGCTACCTGTCGCTAGCTGACGCTACCTGACGTTACCTGACGCTACCTGTCGCTAGCTGACGCTATCTGACGTTACCTGACGCTACCTGTCGCTAGCTGACGCTATCTGACGTTACTTGACGCTACCTGTCGCTACCTGTCGCTAGCTGACGCTATCTGACGTTACCTGACGCTACCTGTCGCTAGCTGACGCTATCTGACGTTACTTGACGCTACCTGTCGCTACCTGACGTTACTTGACGCTACCTGTCGCTACCTGTCGCTAGCTGACGCTACCTGTCGCTACCTGACGCTACCTGACGCTACCTGACGCTACCTGACGCTACCTGACGCTACCTGTCGCTACCTGACGCTACCTGACTCTACCTGTCGCTACCTGTCGCTAGCTGACGCTATCTGACATTACTTGACGCTACCTGTCGCTACCTGTCGCTACCTGTCGCTACCTGTCGCTAGCTGACGCTAGCTGACGCTAGCTGATGCTACCTGACGCTACCTGACGCTACCTGACGCTACCTGAAGCTAACTGTCGCTACTTGACGCTAACTGTCGCTACTTGACGCTACCTGATGCTACCTGACGCTAGCTGACGCTACCTGACGCTACCTGTCGCTAGCTGACGCTACCTGACGCTACCTGACTCTACCTGACGCTACCTGTCGCTAGCTGACGC
This sequence comes from Cyclopterus lumpus, assembly GCF_009769545.1. Classification (NCBI taxonomy): domain Eukaryota; kingdom Metazoa; phylum Chordata; class Actinopteri; order Perciformes; family Cyclopteridae; genus Cyclopterus; species Cyclopterus lumpus. The sequence continues at coordinate 1,347,610 of NC_046977.1, read as the reverse complement.
TACATGTCGCTACCTGACGCTACCTGACGTTACTTGACGCTATCTGTCGCTAGCTGACGCTACCTGACGCTACCTGCCCCTACCTGCCGCTACCTGACGCTACCTGACGCTACCTGACGCTACCTGTCGCTACCTGACGCTACCTGACGCTACCTGACACTACCTGACGCTACCTGTCGCTACCTGACGCTACCTGACTCTACCTGTCGCTACCTGTCGCTAGCTGACGCTAGCTGACGCTAGCTGATGCTAGCTGACGCTAGCTGACGCTACCTGACGCTACCTGACGCTACCTGACGCTACCTGACGTTACTTGATGCTATCTGTCGCTAGCTGACGCTACCTGCCTCTACCTGCCGCTACCTGACGCTACCTGACGCTACCTGACGCTACCTGTCGCTACCTGACGCTACCTGACGCTACCTGACACTACCTGACGCTACCTGTCGCTACCTGACGCTACCTGACTCTACCTGTCGCTACCTGACGCTATCTGACGCTATCTGACGTTACTTGGCGCTACCTGTCGCTACCTGTCGCTATCTGACGCTAGCTGACAGTACCTGACGCTACCTGACGCTACCTGTCGCTATCTGACGCTACCTGACGGTACCTGATGCTACCTGACGCTACCTGTCGCTATCTGACGCTACCTGACACTACTTGTCTACCTGTCGCTAACTGTCGCTAACTGTCGCTACCTGACGCTACCTGACGTTACTTGACGCTACCTCTCGCTACCTGTCGCTAACTGTCGCTACCTGTCGCTACCTGTCGCTACCTGATGCTACCTGACGTTACTTGACGCTATCTGTCGCTACCTGTCGCTAGCTGACGCTAGCTGACGCTAGCTGACGCTACCTGACGCTAGCTGACGCTACCTGACGCTACTTGACGCTACCTGTCGCTAGCTGACGCTACCTGACGCTAACTGTCGCTACCTAACTGAACGAGTAACTCATCCAAGACCAACGCTAAACTTTGGAGTAACAAAGGATGCACAGCACAATGGAGAAGCAGGGCTTTAATGTGGCTCCATGCATGATGGTATTGGTCTGAGGATTTGTTTAGATGTTGTTGTCTTATTATAAAAATGTGTTTTGATAGTGGTATGTATTTACTTCGCTGTTGTGTTGAACTTAACATCGTAACAATGGAAATAAAGTTCTCCTCTTGTATATCTTGTAGCTGTGACATTACAGCTTTAGTTAACTGTTTTTAAACTGTGTGGGCAGAGGAAGTACATTCCAACACAAACTTTTATTTAATAACTATGAATAAGTCAATCGGCTTATCAAGTTGCTATGGCTACCAAATAAGCAAAATCCATAAATGTTTCCTATTCCATAGATTTTTATTTTTTTAGCTGCACTTGTTGCTCACTTTGGTCAAGACAGAAACACCCGAAAGACATTCATGTACCGAGTTTAGTAATACAAATAACAACAATAGCAAATGTTCCTGCAGCGCCACCAGCTGGTCAAGTTTATTTATATCGACACACATTTTCAGTATCTAATATATTGGCACCCGTTCAAGGTTCCCAGACGATGATCCTGAGGAATGTGGTGATCCCCGGACTTGTCGGGTTGTGTTGTTTACTAAAATAACTGCCGCTACCTGACGCTACCTGACGCTACCTGACGCTACCTGACGCTACCTGACGCTACCTGACGCTACCTGACGCTACCTGACACTACCTGACGCTACCTGTCGCTACCTGACGCTACCTGACTCTACCTGTCGCTACCTGACGCTATCTGACGTTACTTGACGCTACCTGTCGCTACCTGTCGCTATCTGACGCTAGCTGACAGTACCTGACGCTACCTGACGCTACCTGTCGCTATCTGACGCTACCTGACGGTACCTGATGCTACCTGACGCTACCTGTCGCTATCTGACGCTACCTGACACTACTTGTCGCTACCTGTCGCTAACTGTCGCTAACTGTCGCTACCTGACGCTACCTGACGTTACTTGACGCTACCTCTCGCTACCTGTCGCTAACTGTCGCTACCTGTCGCTACCTGATGCTACCTGACGTTACTTGACGTTACTTGACGCTATCTGTCGCTACCTGTCGCTAGCTGACGCTAGCTGACGCTACCTGACGCTACTTGACGCTACCTGACGCTACCTGTCGCTAACTGTCGCTACCTGTCGCAACCTGTCGCTACCTGACGCTACCTGACGCTACCTGACGCTACCTGACGCTACCTGTCGCTACCTGTCGCTACCTGTCGCTAGCTGACGCTACCTGACGCTACCTGTCGCTACCTGTCGCTAGCTGACGCTACCTGACGCTACCTGACGCTACCTGTCGCTAGCTGACGCTAGCTGACGGTACCTGACGTTACCTGACGGTACCTGACGTTAACTGACGTTACCTGACGCTACCTGTCGCTAGCTGACGCTACCTGACGGTACCTGACGCTACCTGACGCTACCTGACGCTACCTGACGCTACCTGACACTACCTGTCGCTACCTGACGCTACCTGACGCTACCTGACACTACCTGTCGCTAGCCGACGCTACCTGACGCTACCTGTCGCTACCTGTCACTAGCTGACGCTATCTGACGTTACTTGACGCTACCTGTCGTTACCTGACGTTACTTGACGCTACCTGTCGCTACCTGACGGTACGTGACGCTACCTGTCGCTACCTGTCGCTAGCTGGCGCTACCTGTCGCTAACTGTCGCTACCTGTCGCTACCTGACGCTACCTGACGTTACTTGACGCTACCTGTCGCTACCTCTCGCTAGCTGACGCTACCTGTCGCTAACTGTCGCTACCTGTCGCTACCAGTCGCTACATGTCGCTAACTGTCGCTACCTGTCGCTACCTGACGCTACCTGACGTTACTTGAGGCTACCTGTCGCTACCTGTCGCTAGCTGACGCTACCTGACGCTACCTGTCGCTAACTGTCGCTACCTGTCGCTACCTGACGCTACCTGACGTTACTTGACGCTACCTGTTGATACCTGTCGCTAGCTGATGCTACCTGTCACTAACTGTCGCTAACTGTCGCTACCTGACGCTACCTGACGCTACCTGTCGCTAACTGTCGCTACCTGTCGCTACCTGACGCTACCTGACGTTACTTGACGCTATCTGTCGCTACCTGTCGCTATCTGTCGCTACCTGTCGCTAGCTGATGCTAGCTGACGCTAGCTGACGCTAGCTTACGCTACCTGTCGCTAGCTGATGCTACCTGACGCTACCTGTCGCTATCTGACGCTACCTGTCGCTATCTGACGCTTCCTGACGCTACCTGTCACTACCTGTCGCTAACTGTCGCTACCTGTCGCTACCTGTCGCTACCTGACGCTACCTGACGTTACTTGACGCTACCTGTCGCTATCTGACGCTTCCTGACGCTACCTGTCGCTACCTGTCGCTAACTGTCGCTACCTGTCGCTACCTGACGCTACCTGACGTTACTTGACGCTACCTGTCGCTAGCTGACGCTACCTGACGCTAACTGTCGCTACCTAACTGGACGAGTAACTCATCCAAGACCAACGCTAAACTTTGGAGTAACAAAGGATGCACAGCACAATGGAGAAGCAGGGCTTTAATGTGGCTCCATGCATGATGGTATTGGTCTGAGGATTTGTTTAGATGTTGTTGTCTTATTATAAAAATGTGTTTTGATAGTGGTATGTATTTACTTCGCTGTTGTGTTGAACTTAACATCGTAACAATGGAAATAAAGTTCTCCTCTTGTATATCTTGTAGCTGTGACATTACAGCTTTAGTTAACTGTTTTTAAACTGTGTGGGCAGAGGAAGTACATTCCAACACAAACTTTTATTTAATAACTATGAATAAGTCAATCGGCTTATCAAGTTGCTATGGCTACCAAATAAGCAAAATCCATAAATGTTTCCTATTCCATAGATTTTTATTTTTTTAGCTGCACTTGTTGCTCACTTTGGTCAAGACAGAAACACCCGAAAGACATTCATGTACCGAGTTTAGTAATACAAATAACAACAATAGCAAATGTTCCTGCAGCGCCACCAGCTGGTCAAGTTTATTTATATCGACACACATTTTCAGTATCTAATATATTGGCACCCGTTCAAGGTTCCCAGACGATGATCCTGAGGAATGTGGTGATCCCCGGACTTGTCGGGTTGTGTTGTTTACTAAAATAACTGCCGCTACCTGACGCTACCTGACGCTACCTGACGCTACCTGACGCTACCTGACGCTACCTGACGCTACCTGACGCTACCTGACACTACCTGACGCTACCTGTCGCTACCTGACGCTACCTGACTCTACCTGTCGCTACCTGACGCTATCTGACGCTATCTGACGTTACTTGACGCTACCTGTCGCTACCTGTCGCTATCTGACGCTAGCTGACAGTACCTGACGCTACCTGACGCTACCTGTCGCTATCTGACGCTACCTGACGGTACCTGATGCTACCTGACGCTACCTGTCGCTATCTGACGCTACCTGACACTACTTGTCGCTACCTGTCGCTAACTGTCGCTAACTGTCGCTACCTGACGCTACCTGACGTTACTTGACGCTACCTCTCGCTACCTGTCGCTAACTGTCGCTACCTGTCGCTACCTGATGCTACCTGACGTTACTTGACGTTACTTGACGCTATCTGTCGCTACCTGTCGCTAGCTGACGCTAGCTGACGCTACCTGACGCTACCTGACGCTACCTGACGCTACCTGTCGCTAACTGTCGCTACCTGTCGCTACCTGTCGCTACCTGACGCTACCTGACGCTACCTGACGTTACTTGACGCTACCTGTCGCTACCTGTCGCTACCTGTCGCTAGCTGACGCTACCTGACGCTACCTGTCGCTACCTGTCGCTAGCTGACGCTACCTGACGCTACCTGACGCTACCTGTCGCTAGCTGACGCTAGCTGACGGTACCTGACGTTACCTGACGGTACCTGACGTTAACTGACGTTACCTGACGCTACCTGTCGCTATCTGACGCTACCTGACGGTACCTGACGGTACCTGACGGTACCTGACGCTACCTGACGCTACCTGACACTACCTGTCGCTACCTGACGCTACCTGACGCTACCTGACACTACCTGTCGCTAGCCGACGCTACCTGACGCTACCTGTCGCTACCTGTCACTAGCTGACGCTATCTGACGTTACTTGACGCTACCTGTCGTTACCTGACGTTACTTGACGCTACCTGTCGCTACCTGACGGTACGTGACGCTACCTGTCGCTACCTGTCGCTAGCTGGCGCTACCTGTCGCTAACTGTCGCTACCTGTCGCTACCTGACGCTACCTGACGTTACCTGACGCTACCTGTCGCTACCTCTCGCTAGCTGACGCTACCTGTCGCTAACTGTCGCTACCTGTCGCTACCTGTCGCTACATGTCGCTAACTGTCGCTACCTGTCGCTACCTGACGCTACCTGACGTTACTTGAGGCTACCTGTCGCTACCTGTCGCTAGCTGACGCTACCTGACGCTACCTGTCGCTAACTGTCGCTACCTGTCGCTACCTGACGCTACCTGACGTTACTTGACGCTACCTGTTGATACCTGTCGCTAGCTGATGCTACCTGTCACTAACTGTCGCTAACTGTCGCTACCTGTCGCTACCTGACGCTACCTGACGTTACTTGACGCTACCTGTCGCTAGCTGACGCTATCTGACATTACTTGACGCTACCTGTCGCTACCTGTCACTAGCTGACGCTAGCTGACAGTACCTTGACGCTACCTGACGCTACCTGTCGCTAACTGTCGCTACCTGTCGCAACCTGTCGCTACCTGACGCTATCTGTCGCTACCTGTCGCTAGCTGATGCTAGCTGACGCTAGCTGACGCTAGCTTACGCTACCTGTCGCTAGCTGATGCTACCTGACGCTACCTGTCGCTATCTGACGCTACCTGTCGCTATCTGACGCTTCCTGACGCTACCTGTCACTACCTGTCGCTAACTGTCGCTACCTGTCGCTACCTGTCGCTACCTGACGCTACCTGACGTTACTTGACGCTACCTGTCGCTATCTGACGCTTCCTGACGCTACCTGTCGCTACCTGTCGCTAACTGTCGCTACCTGTCGCTACCTGACGCTACCTGACGTTACTTGACGCTACCTGTCGCTAGCTGACGCTACCTGACGCTAACTGTCGCTACCTAACTGGACGAGTAACTCATCCAAGACCAACGCTAAACTTTGGAGTAACAAAGGATGCACAGCACAATGGAGAAGCAGGGCTTTAATGTGGCTCCATGCATGATGGTATTGGTCTGAGGATTTGTTTAGATGTTGTTGTCTTATTATAAAAATGTGTTTTGATAGTGGTATGTATTTACTTCGCTGTTGTGTTGAACTTAACATCGTAACAATGGAAATAAAATTCTCCTCTTGTATATCTTGTAGCTGTGACATTACAGCTTTAGTTAACTGTTTTTAAACTGTGTGGGCAGAGGAAGTACATTCCAACACAAACTTTTATTTAATAACTATGAATAAGTCAATCGGCTTATCAAGTTGCTATGGCTACCAAATAAGCAAAATCCATAAATGTTTCCTATTCCATAGATTTTTATTTTTTTAGCTGCACTTGTTGCTCACTTTGGTCAAGACAGAAACACCCGAAAGACATTCATGTACCGAGTTTAGTAATACAAATAACAACAATAGCAAATGTTCCTGCAGCGCCACCACGCTACCTGACGCTACCTGACGCTACCTGACGCTACCTGACACTACCTGACGCTACCTGTTGCTACCTGACGCTACCTGACTCTACCTGTCGCTACCTGACGCTATCTGACGCTATCTGACGTTACTTGACGCTACCTGTCGCTACCTGTCGCTATCTGACGCTAGCTGACAGTACCTGACGCTACCTGACGCTACCTGTCGCTATCTGACGCTACCTGACGGTACCTGATGCTACCTGACGCTACCTGTCGCTATCTGACGCTACCTGACACTACTTGTCGCTACCTGTCGCTAACTGTCGCTAACTGTCGCTACCTGACGCTACCTGACGTTACTTGACGCTACCTCTCGCTACCTGTCGCTAACTGTCGCTACCTGTCGCTACCTGATGCTACCTGACGTTACTTGACGTTACTTGACGCTATCTGTCGCTACCTGTCGCTAGCTGACGCTAGCTGACGCTACCTGACGCTACTTGACGCTACCTGACGCTACCTGTCGCTAACTGTCGCTACCTGTCGCAACCTGTCGCTACCTGACGCTACCTGACGCTACCTGACGTTACTTGACGCTACCTGTCGCTACCTGTCGCTACCTGTCGCTAGCTGACGCTACCTGACGCTACCTGTCGCTACCTGTCGCTAGCTGACGCTACCTGACGCTACCTGACGCTACCTGTCGCTAGCTGACGCTAGCTGACGGTACCTGACGTTACCTGACGGTACCTGACGTTAACTGACGTTACCTGACGCTACCTGTCGCTATCTGACGCTACCTGACGGTACCTGACGGTACCTGACGGTACCTGACGCTACCTGACGCTACCTGACACTACCTGTCGCTACCTGACGCTACCTGACGCTACCTGACACTACCTGTCGCTAGCCGACGCTACCTGACGCTACCTGTCGCTACCTGTCACTAGCTGACGCTATCTGACGTTACTTGACGCTACCTGTCGTTACCTGACGTTACTTGACGCTACCTGTCGCTACCTGACGGTACGTGACGCTACCTGTCGCTACCTGTCGCTAGCTGGCGCTACCTGTCGCTAACTGTCGCTACCTGTCGCTACCTGACGCTACCTGACGTTACTTGACGCTACCTGTCGCTACCTCTCGCTAGCTGACGCTACCTGTCGCTAACTGTCGCTACCTGTCGCTACCAGTCGCTACATGTCGCTAACTGTCGCTACCTGTCGCTACCTGACGCTACCTGACGTTACTTGAGGCTACCTGTCGCTACCTGTCGCTAGCTGACGCTACCTGACGCTACCTGTCGCTAACTGTCGCTAACTGTCGCTACCTGTCGCTACCTGACGCTACCTGACGTTACTTGACGCTACCTGTTGATACCTGTCGCTAGCTGATGCTACCTGTCACTAACTGTCGCTAACTGTCGCTACCTGTCGCTACCTGACGCTACCTGACGTTACTTGACGCTACCTGTCGCTAGCTGACGCTATCTGACATTACTTGACGCTACCTGTCGCTACCTGTCACTAGCTGACGCTAGCTGACAGTACCTGACGCTACCTGACGCTACCTGACGCTACCTGTCGCTAACTGTCGCTACCTGTCGCTACCTGACGCTACCTGACGTTACTTGACGCTATCTGTCGCTACCTGTCGCTATCTGTCGCTACCTGTCGCTAGCTGATGCTAGCTGACGCTAGCTGACGCTAGCTTACGCTACCTGTCGCTAGCTGATGCTACCTGACGCTACCTGTCGCTATCTGACGCTACCTGTCGCTATCTGACGCTTCCTGACGCTACCTGACGCTACCTGTCGCTAACTGTCGCTACCTGTCGCTACCTGTCGCTACCTGACGCTACCTGACGTTACTTGACGCTACCTGTCGCTATCTGACGCTTCCTGACGCTACCTGTCGCTACCTGTCGCTAACTGTCGCTACCTGTCGCTACCTGACGCTACCTGACGTTACTTGACGCTACCTGTCGCTAGCTGACGCTACCTGACGCTAACTGTCGCTACCTAACTGGACGAGTAACTCATCCAAGACCAACGCTAAACTTTGGAGTAACAAAGGATGCACAGCACAATGGAGAAGCAGGGCTTTAATGTGGCTCCATGCATGATGGTATTGGTCTGAGGATTTGTTTAGATGTTGTTGTCTTATTATAAAAATGTGTTTTGATAGTGGTATGTATTTACTTCGCTGTTGTGTTGAACTTAACATCGTAACAATGGAAATAAAGTTCTCCTCTTGTATATCTTGTAGCTGTGACATTACAGCTTTAGTTAACTGTTTTTAAACTGTGTGGGCAGAGGAAGTACATTCCAACACAAACTTTTATTTAATAACTATGAATAAGTCAATCGGCTTATCAAGTTGCTATGGCTACCAAATAAGCAAAATCCATAAATGTTTCCTATTCCATAGATTTTTATTTTTTTAGCTGCACTTGTTGCTCACTTTGGTCAAGACAGAAACACCCGAAAGACATTCATGTACCGAGTTTAGTAATACAAATAACAACAATAGCAAATGTTCCTGCAGCGCCACCAGCTGGTCAAGTTTATTTATATCGACACACATTTTCAGTATCTAATATATTGGCACCCGTTCAAGGTTCCCAGACGATGATCCTGAGGAATGTGGTGATCCCTGGACTTGTCGGGTTGTGTTGTTTACTAAAATAACTGTTGAGTGGATTGTCATGAAATGTGACCCAGTCATTGATTTGTAATATTGGTGATCCCCTCACTTTGCATCCAGTCCCATCATCAGGTTGGTTTTAGTACTACTTGACTACACCTGTGACTAAATACCTTCAAAACCAGAAACCAAAATCAGTGTTTAAAGCTAACTGGCAAAACATTCTCAACTTTGATGGCGAGAAACGTGACGACGTCAGCATTTTAGCGCCGTCATTGTGAGCACGCTGATGTTAGCGTTAGCATCCGAGCACGCAGCCGTGCCCAAAACGTGGACGTGACTGTTTTGTGTCAGTTTGCATTCATTGTGCATGAAAAAGGATTTGCACGCCGTGGAAACCGAGATCACTTACAGCTGAAACCTCGAGGGTCATAAAAGACTCGCGTTCGTTATAAATGTGCTCCTGACTCAGTGAAATGAACCAAACTCCTCTCACGCGCTGCAGCCGCAGGCGTCCGCGTCAGACGGCGGATATATAGGTGAGCATATCCTTCAAACAAAATGGCAGCCAACAGCAAAAGGAAGGAACGTATTCCAAAATAAAACATTTTAGAGGTGAATGAATGGCAGCCGGGACTTTATTTGTCCTTCTTTTCGTTCTTGTGTTGACACTAACGCTTACCACCAAATGCAGCTGGAAGGCTATTGCAACCAGAACAAATTAGACCAATATTGCCAGTTAGGAAGGTCGCCTGCTGGAAATGTCACATCTGATGGGCACAACATCAGGGATCGATCAGCGGCGCTGAAGTTAAAAGATGACGGATGGAGACGAGGCCGGAGATGGAGACGAGGCCAAGGATGGAGACGAGACGAGGCCGGGGATGGAGACGAGGCCGGGGATGGAGACGAGGCCAAGGATGGAGACGAGGCCGGGGATGGAGACGAGGCCAAGGATGGAGACGAGGCCGGGGATGGAGACGAGGCGAGGCCGGGGATGGAGACGAGACGAGGCCGGGGATGGAGACGAGACGAGGCCGGGGATGGAGACGAGGCCGTGGATGGAGACGAGGCCAAGGATGGAGACGAGGCCGGGGATGGAGACGAGGCCGGGGATGGAGACGAGGCCAAGGATGGAGACGAGGCCGGGGATGGAGACGAGGCCGGGGATGGAGACGAGGCGAGGCCGGGGATGGAGACGAGGCGAGGCCGGGGATGGAGACGAGACGAGGCCGGGGATGGAGACGAGACGAGGCCGGGGATGGAGACGAGGCCGGGGATGGAGACGAGGCCGGCGATGGAGGCGAGGCCGAGGATGGAGACGAGACGAGGCCGGGGATGGAGACGAGGCCGGGGATGGAGACAAGGCCAAGGATGGAGACGAGGCCGGGGATGGAGACGAGGCCGAGGATGGAGACGAGACGAGGCCGGGGATGGAGACGAGGCCGGGGATGGAGACAAGGCCAAGGATGGAGACGAGGCCGGGGATGGAGACGAGGCCGAGGATGGAGACGAGACGAGGCCGGGGATGGAGACGAGGCGATGTCTTAATGTCTTCAGACCTGTTTGAACCAACAGTTTATTTTTGCACATTTTATGTATTTATTTAATTGTGGTGTGTGTGTGTGTGTGTGTGTGTGTGTGTGTGTGTGTGTGTGTGTGTGTGTGTGTGTGTGTGTGTGTGTGTGTGGACTTCATGAGCACAAAAAGGCCTCCTGGTAAATTCCCCTTTGTTGAGATTTGCGCGTTGGATCGGGTCCTCTCCAACACGCACTGCCTGGCCTGCTTCCACACTCCGGGAGCTATAGTCTGAGTGGATTGACAGAAAATTGAAACACAACAGGAGAAAGGCAACGGGGAAAAGAACAATAAGGTTGGCGATGACTGGTGCCAACCTGATGTAGACCTGTACTGCCCCCCGCTGGTGGAGATAGACGCGTTATTTACAATCAAACACTGACAGAGAGAAAGATCAATTTTTTATTTATTTTTTAATCCCTGGATATGATCAAGCAGTTTATGTAATCATTCTGTTCCCCAGTTTGATTCATGCTCTTCCTGTTACCATATGGCCGAGCGTTGCTGCGACGCTTTAATCCTTTAACAGCATCGCCGCCTCCTGCTTCAGGAGCCCACACCTGTGAGGAACACTCTCACATGTTGGCCACTGGTTTATTGAAGATCCCTCCCATCTCTGCAAACATGCTTCTCCCACTCGAGCTGAAGGAAAGTAGGGCACTGGAACGTTACGCTATCTGTGGAAACCTTTAGGCGCCACAGCGTTGTCTCCTAGCAACCAACAGAAAGGGTTGGCGCTGCAGCGAGAGGTGACATTATCCCAAACGACCGTCCAGTGATTCCATCTGGTTGGTGCTCGTGTGTTCTTTTTCTTTATTATTATTAAAAGGAACATCACGCGAGACATTTCTCTCTTTTTTGGGATTACTGCGAGATCCGGCCGAAGCGAAAAACACCCAAAAAAACATCTTTCAAATCTGCTGCAGTGCTTTTTTTTTTCTCAACTGTGATACAAACATTGTATTTTTTGATAAATAGCTCTAGATTCAACGGTGCATAATAGCTGGTGTGATAATAGTTTGTGCACAGTGTGTTCAGTGCGGTTGTATTGTTCTCCTTCAACACCCAGAAGGCACAAAAGGAACATAAACTGTCGCATGCGTTTATCCTGGAGACCCAGCGGATAAATACACACAACTCGGGGAACACATATTCTATGCCCCATCCATCAGTCAAGGCCCCGCCTTCTCCTGCAGTCTAACGCACCGGACTCGTCCCTGAGGGGTCAGGAGGTCGCGTGGAAGCGGCCGGCGGGCCTTGACGGAGCCCTTCACGACATCGTAGCATTCAGCACACATTACACACACATCACACACACATCACACACACATCACACACACATCATCTGGGGGTCGTTATCATACAAGTTCAGAGTAAATGTCTCAAAGAGCCACAAGCGTCAAAGCTGCAGCTGTGAAGAGAACACATTGAGAACCTATTATATTATCTTTATTCTTTTATTTGTACTTTATTGTGGACTGTTTGGCAGCGTTGAAGGGACCAGGACCGTTTAGCCAGCTTGAAACTGGGACGCCGTCCCTCAGGAGGCGAAACCAGGGCTCAAAGGGGAGTTATGGTTATTTAAATATTCATCGGCTCGCCGGAAACACAACTCTGAATGAATGCTAATGGTGCCGTGTGCACGCTGAATATTCAAATGAGCAACGGGCTTAAAACAAGTTCGTAGTCCAACCGGCTTAAAGGGAAACGTTGAGCCTTAAAACATGTCGGCGGCTTTAAATAAACATTCAGATTCACAGTTCATGGAAACATATTATTTACCAATAGAAAGCCAAACTGGGGGGAACTATAAGAACGTGTAAATAATGCAAAGATAAAAAGGCTTTTGCATCCTGTTGTTCTGCGCTTGACATTATGTTCTGCACATTGTTCTCTTGAATTATGGCTCTACTTTACAAAGAGACATAAATCTACTTGCAGAGTGTGAGTGTGTATTTTAAACTACACCTCTCAAGTAATCCCTGAGCACCATCACACACACACACACAGAGAGAGAGAGAGAGAACACACACTCACTCTCACTCCACCATCACACACACACACACAGAGAGAGAGAGAGAGAACACACTCACTCTCACTCCACCATCACACACACACACAGAGAGAGAGAGAGAGAGAGAACACACACTCACTCTCACTCCACCATCACACACACACACACAGAGAGAGAGAGAGAGAACACACTCACTCTCACTCCACCATCACACACACACACAGAGAGAGAGAGAGAGAGAGAGAACACACTCACTCTCACTCCACCATCACACACACACAGAGAGAGAGAGAGAGAGAGAGAGAACACACTCTCACTCTCACTCCACCATCACACACACAGAGAGAGAGAGAGAGAGAGAACACACTCACTCTCACTCCACCATCACACACACACACACAGAGAGAGAGAGAGAGAGAGAGACAGAACACACTCTCACTCTCACTCCACCATCACACACACACAGAGAGAGAGAGAGAGAGAACACACACTCACTCTCACTCCACCATCACACACACACACACAGAGAGAGAGAGAGAGAGAGAGAACACACTCTCACTCTCTCTCCACCACTCGCCCCCAGTGTGACATGCATATTTTATAGACAACCTTTCACTCCGGTCCCGGTCCCGAGCCCGGGGGAGCGCTCTGGTTAAAAGTCACGTCGACTAGGCAAACGTTGTCTTACCGGCTGCCAAGAAGTCGTCAGGATGTGCGGTGACTTCCATTCGGTGTTTCAGGCAATATGTTCAACCACGAGGACGATGTGTCATGTCTGTATTATAAAAGATTATAGAAATATATCACTATCTTCAGACAATGTAACTATAAATGTACATTTCTCAGGCACTTCATGTATATTGTTGATTGATAACAGAATTAGCATCCTTGGGTTTGCTCAAAATAAAATAATTATTAATTTAATTTGCAAATACGAAGACTCAAGTTACAGAATGGCATTGTTGCATCATAAGACATGTGCATTGTTGCATCATAAGAGATGTGCATTGTTGCATCGTTGCATCATAAGACATGTGCATCGTTGCATCATAAGACATGTGCATCGTTGCATCATAAGACATGTGCATCGTTGCATCGTTGCATCATAAGACATGTGCATCGTTGCATCGTTGCATCATAAGACATGTGCATCGTTGCATCATAAGACATGTGCATCGTTGCATCATAAGACATGTGCATCTTTGCATCGTTGCATCATAAGACATGTGCATCTTTGCATCGTTGCATCATAAGACATGTGCATCTTTGCATCGTTGCATCATAAGACATGTGCATCGTTGCATCGTTGCATCATAAGACATGTGCACAGCGTGGCCTTTGTGTTTTCCGGTGATCGCAGCATTACTGCTCCACACGAGGCCTTCAGGGACGTGATGTCATCCTCTCGATGTTGTTGTAGAAGACGAGGTAGCAGGAACAGAAATAGAGGATGTGCAGGGATTCGGTCCCTCGAGGAGACATCTGGTCACCGTGTGACATTCAAAAACACAAAAACACTCCCGAAGGCACCTCAGGTGTCAACTGCTAGAAGAAGATCTAAAACTCAAGTTTCACATCAGGAACAAAAACAAAAGAATGGTTTCTCCTGTTCCACCAGTGATGTTACAGACATGTAGCTCCTCTACAAACACAAACAGTCCCACTTCAGTGTGATATCAGGCCGAGAGTGGAGAGCAGGGCCAACATGTCGGGCCAGGCGTGCCTCAGCATCCATTAGCCCCGCCCCTGATGGTGGTTGGACTCTAACTCGATGGAGCGGGTGGGTTCAAAGCTCTCACTTCATCAGAGCTTCACGGAGCCACACATGCAGTAGCACTCCCAAGGAGACTAAAGCCTTCACAGGAAGAGACGGAGACGGGCATCTCTCTACACTCATTTATTCTGGGTTTTCCTTTGATTTATAAATGCACGTATGGATACCGATAGATATGCCTATTATAACACTGTGGATCATTTATTTGACGACACAATACTGACTTAAATACTGACACATTTATATGAGTTTATATTCGTTCTTTTCTTTGAAGCAACGTTTTGTGGAGCTTTTGAAACGGGTTCCATCGTGCAGAGGAGGAGCTCTTCTTGCTAAACACAGAACTACCAACGAGCACCGTCGTCCGACACGAAATATTAATCATATTCAAATTACAGGATGAACGAGTCGCGGAGAAAAGAAAACCCAAGTGCATTACTGCCATGTGATTCTTCCATGACAGGAACTCATCACATCAGCATTCCCTGTGGAGTGGAGGCGTCGAAGGCACACATCTCTTCTCTCTCTGGAATATTCCATTAAGCAGAGAAAAAGGGGCTGAAGGACAGCTGGGCTGAGCCAACCTGCTGAGAGGAATTTAATGTACTTTCTAAAGCAATCAATAGCCCGTTGTGTGGGGATGATAGAGGGCGCTTGGTGTTTCTGTGGCACGGCGTTGTCCTCACAGCTCTGAGGGTCTAATATATATATATTTACTGTGAGAGATATGAAGCATTGTGTGTTCTGGTAAATCAGCCCTCCTCTCTTCTGTCTCGGGGTGACCTACGATAAAGTATATCATTTATGTATCTCCTCCATCACCATGCTGTCCATGCTGCTCTCTTCTGGCTCGCTCTCCACGGTGGAGACACGCTGGTTCACAGCCTCTCCACATGTTCAACCACGGCACAGCTGATCATCACGTCCACACACGTCACATGCCGTCGTGTGGTTATGAGCTGCACACAATACACACAATACACACAATACACACAATACACACAATACACACAATGCACACAATACACAGAAGACGGATCCACAAACAGAGAATGTAAAGTTGTATTTTTAAAGTCTAACTGCGAGGTTTTGTTGCATCGACACAAAGGCTGAAACGCGGTGATTCAACGCGGCCTCTGTGCCACATTGCAGAGCATCACAATGCGCCCGCGGGGACAGAAACTTGTAATAAGAAATAAACACGCGGTGAAAGCAGGGAAGCCAAATGGCTCCTCTAACAAGCTCACGGTCGGTTGTTGGTCGACAGCAACACGAAGTGGGAAACGAGAACAAGTGAAACAGAACTCTCAGCGGAGTGAAGCAGGTTCCTCTCCGTGGTTGGCATGTGTCCAAAAGTCATTTGGAGAACACGAACTGTGAAGGATTCCTCCTCCGAGGCCTTTTGACCCCGAACGAGAAGCCTCATCGGGCTGCTTTGAAGAGGACGCCACCACATGTCCAGGAACACACTCCTCTTTCTTCCAGAGCACATCCACTGTGAGAAAAGAACACAGGGCGGAATGAGAGCTGTCAGTAAACCACATCGTGGTTATGATTGAAGCTTCGGGGAACTGCGAAGAACAGAATCCATCCATCCATGTTGTGTACTGTGTGTTGTTTGTGTCTGCAGATGACCCCCCCCCCCCCCCCACACTCACCGCTCTGGTTTCGTTGTGGTTCATAAACATCAACCCTCGTATCAGGTTGTCGAGCCTCTCTGAGGAGACGATGTCCGGATGAGAGCAGACACATTAAGATGGAACTTTGTGTAATTCAGTTACTTTACTACCTTTTGAACAGCGGGTCTCTGCTGCCCCCTGGAGGAGCAACGCTGTACCTTTAACTAAGATGTCTGAATGAGATCAAAGAAACACGGAAGATGTGAATGTTTTCATCTAATAAAGAGAAGTTATGAGTCCAGATGCTCTGATCCACATAGAACATGAACTGGTTGTAAGAGTTCATTATGGCTTGCTACTGTATATACTGTATATACTGGAATATAAGAATGCAATGTGAATGCAATGTAAATGCAATGTGAATGTAATGTGAATGTAATGTGAATGCAATGTAAATGCAATTTGAATGTAATGTGAATGCAATGTAAATGCAATTTGAATGTAATGTGAATGCAATGTAAATGCAATGTGAATGTAATGTGAATGCAATGTGAATGAAATGTGAATGAAATGTGAATGCAATGTAAATGCAATGTGAATGCAATGTAAATGCAATGTGAATGTAATGTGAATGCAATGTAAATGCAGTGTGAATGTAATATGAATGCAATGTGAATGTAATGTGAATGCAATGTGAATGTAATGTGAATGCAATGTGAATGCAATGTGAATGTAATGTGAATGCAATGTAAATGTAATGTAAATGCAATGTAAATGCAATGTGAATGCAATGTAAATGCAATGTGAATGTAATGTGAATGCAATGTGAATGCAATGTAAATGCAATGTGAATGCAATGTGAATGCAATGTAAATGCAATGTGAATGCAATGTGAATGCAATGTAAATGCAATGTGAATGTAATGTGAATGCAATGTAAATGCAATGTAAATGCAATGTGAATGCAATGTGAATGTAATGTGAATGCAATGTGAATGCAATGTAAATGCAATGTGAATGCAATGTGAATGTAATGTAATGTAATGTGAATGTTTTATTTGCCCCATCCTGCACACGGGGCTTATTCTCCATGGCTGTGCAGAAACAATGAATTAATAGAGGAAGAGTATTTACTGGCCTACACCGCCATCTGGTGGTAGGCAGAGCAGGAACATACATGTATTTGGTTTATGGACATGAACTTGAATTGGGACTCAAATCTGGAAGAGTGGATGAGAAGAAGCTAACGATGGAACCTGTGATGGAGCTTCAGGCTTTGAGTAACGGGAATGAGAACAGGTGTTACTCCTCAAATCAGCTGTTATGAGCACTCCCAGGTGGTCAAATTGATGTTGTTTAACGATTCCCACTCAAGAATGAACTAATTATAATGTGAGCGTTAGAGCCGTATGAACTATTCTAGATTGATGCCAACATTGCTTTTCCTGTGTTGCCCTGTCCAGGTTCTAGATCGCTACACTCCCAACATCTCCCTCCAAAATAGAGTATGTATGTATTGTAATAACATTAATCTGGTGTTAATGATATAGATGTAATGCTGTGTGGTGGTAAAGGTTCTCATACTCTGTTCTCACGTGGGAGTCGGGGTGCTGAACCTCTCTTTTCCCTTTGGCTGAGCTCAGCTGGTGTTTTGGGGGAAAGGAGATATGCTTTGTATTTCCACTCTGCTCTTTGTTTCATTAGCAAATAAATGGTGTCGGCCTGAGAACTGACGTCTCCCCAATTCAATTATCACGGAGTACCACGAAGTAGCCCATCGCCTCCCTCGTTTGCATGCAAATGAAACAAACGCCCAAGGACGCAGGCGAAGGGCGCTCCGAGGTCAAAGGTCGTAAGGTGCCGTAGTGCCGCGTGTCCTTTTCACCGCCGTGGAAATGGGGCCAATTTGTTCAGTCACATTTCCATCAGGGAAACTCAAATCACCTCATTTCTTTGCAACGAAACAGAGGATCCCACCCAGCGTGCATTCAGAGCAGTGTAGTTATGGGATGCCACGAATGTGTCAAAACACAATGTGAGCAGAATATTTAAATCCATAAATGCCTCATATATATTTATCATTCCCAAGTCACTTGTTGAAAGACGATAGGAGAGCGTCGCAGTCTGAATTCTATTTCTCTAAACTGAGGCGTGACTTAAATTTAGGCTAAAGCGTTCTTCCAGCTGTCCCTCCATCGATAAACCCAAAGTTAAGGTGCACGATGAGAACCTCTAGCCAACGACTGCACCTCTCCTCTTCTGTCAGTGATCTGTTTACACCTACTGGAAGGTAAAAGAACCACATGTGAACACATAAATAAATAAAGAACAAAGCACAGCTGTTCCCTCACACCTAAATGTCCATAGACAGCTTTTCACACAATCAGGAATAGAATCTGACATTCAGTTAGACATTAAAGTGACTTTATACTCACTCAGTGTCGCGTTGTAAACTGAATATGATAATTCTATGGAAATGTGGCGTGATCATAATTAACTGCAGAGCCACACAATGGCAGCACACCTGATTATCACCTGTGGTCATGAGAAGTAAGGTTTACACTGACAATACAACTTTATACGATGTTTACTGAACTGGAAATGTCTGATATCAAACACAACATCAGGTCCAGGGAATTATTAAACTAGATGTATTCCATTATTGACCTATCATCAAAAAAAAAAAAAATCTAAATTCATCAGCTCTTACCTTCAGGAAAAAAAGGTATATAGTTGTTAAAGTGGGAGAAATGAATGCAATAGGATTGTGAGTCCCTCTCTGACCCAACCTGCAGTTTTCACATGAGAACATGAGAACACCAAGACACACATGAGAACATGAGAA
>NC_046977.1:1305966-1315966 GCF_009769545.1 Cyclopterus lumpus | reverse complement strand
ATATATATTGTACGAGTAACATATATGTGACTAAATTCTAGGCCTGTGGTTTATATGCTTGTGTAAACCTTGCATAAGACACCAATATCCATAAAAATTAAGTCACAAGGGGGCGAACCCTAACTGAATTAAAACATTCTCTATCTTCCTGGATCTTGAATGATATTTCAATGTTTGCAATTCAATTAAACAATTAATTAATATGCTCTGTGTTGAGTTGTTTTGGATGGAACACACTGACACATCTGGCCTGTATTTGAAGTATAATACAGGTATTACAGTGGAGAAAAAACTTTAATATGCATTTATTAAGTCAATAACTAAATACCACTGACAATTGTATGGTAATGTATGTATGATTGTATTGCAAAATAGCTGATATGCATATATATATATATATATATATATATATATATATATATAATATATATATATATATATATATATAGCTGTGATAACAACTACTGTTAAGGGTTATTGTTCTAAATTAGATGCATCACTGTGTTTTTATTTATTTATGTAAAACACAAGTTGTTTTTTTAAATGTAAAACATAAAGAAAATGTGTAAAAAAAAAAAGAAAAAAAAGAAGAAAAAAAAAGGTCCCCGCTCCGCCGGACTCTGGGTTGAAGGAAGCTGCTCGGCCCGGCAGTCGGACTCGGAGCGGAGGGGGACTCGACGGCGAGGGCTGCAGGCGGGCGGTGTGTGTGTGTGTGTGTGTGTGCGCGCGAGCTGGCGACGGACACGGCTTTCCTAACATCTCCCCCCCCGGAAAAAGAGAGAAAAGGCAACGCGGGCGATGAACACACATTTCCCGTAGAGTCGCTTCCGTGCCACGCATCGCTGGGTGAGTTCAAACGCGTGCACCGTGTTTCCGTGGCTGTCGCGCGGGGAGGGGGTGGACATAGCCGAGGCCAGGAGGGCGAGCTGTGGCTCAATACAAAGGCTTTCTTTGCCGGAGAAAATGCCGGGGCTGCAGCAGCCGAGAGGCCCGCCTTGTGTCTTTCAAGTCACCGACTCCGAGCCGCGGTTCTCCCTCCGAAGGTCCGCACCGCCTCGTCGGTTCGTGACAAGAACAACGCAACCGTGTTGTTTTCATGTTTTATGTGTATGAATATTATTCGCGAGCCGAACATCCGAGTTTTTTGTGTGTGTGTGTGTGTGTGTGTTGGGGGGGGGGGGGTGGGGGGTGAGAACCGTGGCCGGGAGAACCGAGAAACATGGTTGCTCTGCGGTGTCTCCTAGCGCTGCACGCCGGGCGGCGGTGCAGTCCGCGCCGCTACAGGGCTACGGGGGCGGCCGGGGTTTTCAACAGGAAAAAATACACGCAATTGCACCCGTTGCTTATGTTAATGTAAAAAACCTAACATGACACCGACTGATATCGGCATGTCTGCGGAAACTTTATTCGTAAATATGTCAACTAAGTGGGCATCCGCCGACGTGAGGCTACATTCGTGTAGCTCGGCTTGTGTGCTTCTCGGCGGGGTGTGTGTGTTTTTTTTTGCAGCTGGGCGTCCTTCGTGACCCATCCTGGTTTCCTGTAGTTTCTGCACTTTTATAACCGGTTTAATCACGGGAGCATGATTAAGAGTGTCAGGGATTGTCTCTCGGTGCCGGCCGTCGGGGTTGTCGGCTCCCCTGCAGGGTGCACAGCGAGCTGGAAGGGAGGACGTACCGAAGGGTCGGTAGACTAGCGGAGGCCGGTGCATGGCGACTTTTCAACTGGGTTTAATGTCCCGACAGCCAGGCCGTTGGTGGAGGTGCATCACCGGCTGTTTTACTCCGTCCTTCTCTGGAGGAGCTCAGGTGCGACATGACCGTCCGACGGGCTCCCGTAGTGTTTAACTTCCACGAAACAAAAAGACCGTATCGATCTGGTTTTAAAGGACTTGAAGTGCAGCCACCTAACATCATAGAGGTAGTTTAAGATATAACAGTTACTT
The DNA here is from genome assembly GCF_009769545.1 of Cyclopterus lumpus. Taxonomy (NCBI): domain Eukaryota; kingdom Metazoa; phylum Chordata; class Actinopteri; order Perciformes; family Cyclopteridae; genus Cyclopterus; species Cyclopterus lumpus. Next base: position 1,314,021 of record NC_046977.1, on the reverse strand, counting down.
TGCAAATAGATTTGATTATTTTTAATATCTTGTATATGAAACAATGCATTGTTTCAAAAAAGTATACACGTTGTATCAATGATAATAAATAATTCATCATTCCTCCATGAGGAGTTTTTTAAAAAACTTTTCATAATTAAAGTACAGTTTGCTGATAAAACTTTCTGATATTGCGGCTATATTTGTGTCAAAGCTTAGCCACTGACACATGGACGTCTACCCACAGCAGCCTGTAACATCAGCTCCTACTGCTATCTGAACAGTCATCATTTGGAAGATGGAGGCTGTAGTTTACAAATGTGTGCATGGGCTCCAATAATCCAAAAACCTTTCCCTTGATACCTGCCTGGCTCTGTAAATTCATGTCCAATGGTCTCCCATTAATACAAAGGTCTAGGGACCTAAATGGGGCTTTTTGGTGGTTCCATGGGGCCCCCAACATGTTTCACTCGGTGTCGCGGTCAAATCATAAAATGGGCAAACCGAACACACGCCCAAGAGTGTGCTGTGATTTATGTGTGCAAAGTCCTCACAATTGAGGGAAGAGTGGAATACTGTTTTTATTTAGTAGTATTTTGCGCTACATTTAAATGCATTTAACACTCCCAATCACAGCTCGGGGTCGGCCACAAGGCTGGATGACGGACACTCGAACGCCCCTAGGGTCACTGTGTGGTCACTACAGTGCGGTAATTTGAAGTGCACATTTCTTTGATAATATGCACTTAAATCTAAACCCCTTGTCTTGTAGAGGGGTGTCAAACATATTTCAGTGGCAATTTGGCTCGCCAAGGCTTGACTAAAAGACAATACATTCACTTTAATTCAACTGGAAGCGACTATAGAGCTGCACCCCGACAGTTAGTTTTGCCCCAGGGCCCACTTGCAGTGGGATGTGGCCAAAGGGGCGTCCCCGGGTCTTTTTTACAAGCTCCTGAATTGTGGCTTTAGCTGAAAGACCTGAGGTTATTTGTCATAATCCATCAGAGCCGCAATGAAGGCCATTCATTTCCTCAGTGGGACAGAATGTACCCGAACACGCTCTTCACAGCTCAAGTCTTTCAGCATCCCTGCCTCCTTTCACTTTGATCACATTCCAAGTCCTGGTCCCGATTCATACACTTGACTTCGCCTACAATTACTGACTCAGCACTTATGTGGGCTCTTCGGTCGTGGGATCCAAACGGGACCGAGAGACTAAACGAAAGCCGGCCACTTGAAGTTTTTCACTGTGAAGAAGCTGCGTGCTTACTGTACGCACGGCCATCTCAAGTCTCCCAAATATTCATCAAATCACACACACACACACACAAATAAGCACTCGCTTTGATCTGTCAGAAGCACGCAGCACCATTGCATTCACCATGATTACAATGTATACGGCCTTCAATGAAGTACTGCAGAATGGTCACTTTGAGTTCCTCCACATGATGGCAGCAGAGCGCTTAAGGGGCCTCTTCTGGTGGTATTTGGGACGTGGAGCTGTGTTTTGGGACTGGGTGTCTCCATCAGTAGTGTCCACTCTGATGGACTAGGGTAAGTGAAGGGGAGGACATGAAATCAACAGATAGTCACAGATTTAGTGGAAGCTGACTTCATTCATAACTTTACCTGCATGGAGGGGAAATATTATCTTCTTGATCCTGATGTTTAAATCAAATTTCTGGCAACTGGCAAAGTGTGAAATGTTCAGTAGCAACTGCTAGATGTCTGTATCTTTTTACACATTATTATCTATTGCGTTTAAGTATAGTAAAAGTAATCTGCCACTGTAAAAGTGTAAACTGCAGTTTATTTTCTCTAAATGTGTGTGTGGTTGTGAATAATAGTTATCTGAAATGTCCGTGAACATGTATATGAATTTAAGATTGCCGTTGACAATTGGACAAAATGGAAATCTGGCTGCCTTGGACACTTTTATTGTTGATGAATCTGTTTACAATACGCCAGCGGCATGACAGACTTCATTCAGCGTTCTTACAAAGGGAGTCGACGTGTGGACACAGAGGGACTAATAAGAATAAGAATAAGAATGTTTTGCCATCAGAATAATTTGATACGTGGGTATTGTGACTCGCCTGACGCTGATTCTCTGTTTCTGTTTTCTTCTCAGATTGAACAATGTGATTGTGATCGGAGGCAGCCGCACTCCAATGGTCGAGGACCTCACCTCTCTTCATTAGAATGTACTTGATGAATGTACCTCCTGTCGCAGCGACGCAAACAAAATGGAGAACATGTGGCCCACCCGGAGGCTATAGCCTTCCAATCTGCTTCAATGACTCTGACAGCGAGTTGTCCACCAGAGGCACGCCTATCTCAGATAAGGTCCAGATGATCATAGAGAGCCTTCGGAGCACCCAGTCCTCACTCGAGATGGGCGACGAGATCGAGGAAAATGTGCCATCGGGACACGAAGGTCATCCCCAAGTCTGCAAGGTTGCAATGGGTTCCTACGTGGGCCCCCAATCCAAAGCTCAAGGTCCCACAGAAAACCAACCGTCAGATGTTGCCTCCCCAATGAACCGTGAGAGTAGTGACTCTGACAGCGACGATTCTGTGGACCGAGGAATCGAGGAGGCCATACTGGAATACCTGAAGGAAAAGGACGATCACAAACGCAAGGCGGAACCATGCTTGGCCTTTCTCCAATCGTCCAAAATTCCCAGGAAAAGCCCACCTGTTCCCGAGGATTCCAAACAGGTCTCTGACAGCAATACATTTTTGATTGCCAGTAGCCGGCTTCCGAAAGCTATCAAAGCTGAGACTTCCACACCACCGGCCCTTACACCTATAAAAAAGCATATCAAAAACAGGGCCTTCCTAAACGACAACACAGTTGAGAAATTGGATTCAAACAAAAGTGCAACTGACACAAGTTTAGCCTCGCCCACGGAGCAGGCAAAGCGTCTCTCCAAAACAATCGACAAAGTGCATTGCTCGACCAAAGTTGAGGTAGATGAAGAGTCGAGCGACTCCAGCAGTGACGACGGCATTGAGGAAGCCATTCAAAGATACCAGCGGGAGCAAAAAGAGCAGCAGAACAAGACGGAAACTGTCAATCCGCACGCGTTCGTAGAAGAGTCCGACTCCACCAGCGACGATGGGATCGAGGAAGCTATTCGTTGCTACCAGCTCGAGCAAATCAGGGATAAGAGCGTCCTGAAGCCATTCTTGCACAATCAGAAACCCTTTACTAAGTCATTCGTACCTGCTGTTGGAAGTACAAGCACGGAAAACATGAAGAAACACAGACTGAGAAAGAAAAAGACCAGAGCTGAGAAAGAAGCTAAGTCTCTTCAACATCCTCCGCCTTCTCTTTTCCTACCCAAGAGTGCTCTTTTAGAGAGCTCGAATGGGAAAGGAAACGGATCGCTTTTGTTCGAGGAAGATGGTTTGAAGGAGCAACCTACCCCAGCCCCTCCAAAAGTTAATACAACTGCTGAGCTCATGTGCGCTGAGGCAATACTGGACATTTCAAAAACCGTCATGCCCGAGGCCTTCCATCATAGTGTTGGCCTCAGCAGTTGCACTCCTACCGAATCTTCCTTGCAATCCTCGCCCCCTGACAACCGGCCCGGTGAAGAAAGCGATGGCAGTTCCATTGATAGTGAAGATGGGATTGAGCAAGAAATCCGGAAATTTCTTGAGCAGAAGGCCGAAATGCAAAAACTGCTGCCCACCGCTACGACTCAAAAGCCTCAACCGGAGGAAGGGAAAGCAAAAGTGGCAACTCTAAAGAAACCATCAAGATTGTCGTTGACACAGAGAAGAAGACACAAAGAGGGAAACGGCAGCGTTTCCATCGCGTCGGGCACAGAAGACAACGTCAAAGAGACGTCCCTTAAACCTGGACAAGAGTCCGGCCCACTGGCATTTTCCCAGGGAAGTCAAACACACCCAATAGCTGGAGTATGCAAGGTGGAGCAGACCGGAGACAAAAGCAGCTCGCTTGACAGTGATGAGGACCTCGACACCGCCATCAAAGACCTGCTGAAAACAAAAAAGAAGTCAAAGAAAAAAACAAGAGACTTGAAGCGGAAATCAAGGGTGAGCCCCAGGGAGGAAGAACCACACCGGGGAAATGATTCGGAGAACAAAAAGTTTAAACCTGATCCTCTTGTCAAGCGCAGTCTTTTGAAACAACTAGAAAAGAGTAAGGAGGACATGAAAGACAAGGCTGGACTGAGTAAAAAGAGCCTTTCGCAACATAAACCTCAGAGTAAGAGTAAAGAGCACGATGATGAAGGGGAACCAGCAGCTGGGGGTCAAGTCACCACGTTGTCGCTCAATGCTCGGACTGCTCTCGAGATGAAGGAAGACAGCAGTTCAGTGGACAGCGACGATAGCATCGAGCTGGAGATCAGAAGGTTTCTGGCTGAAAAGGCCAAAGTTTCCACCGCAGAGAAAAGCAAAGACGGGGACGTGTCGAGGAACGGCACCGCCGCGGTTTGTACAGCACTTCGAGATGAAGACATCAAACGGGAAAATCAGCTGGCTGAGATTCCAAGTATCTGTCCTCTCTCTGGACAGTCTCCTCCGAGGAGCCGCCCTCTTCCAACGCCGAACATCTCCCCAGACGGTGCACAGTCACGGCTGTCATCGGTCCAGTCCTGCAGCCAGAGTCCTTTGGAGCCGGCAGACGGGGCGGGGGCCGCCAGAACCGAGCAGTGGAGGCCCGGCCGAGACGTCGCCCCGCAGCTCGAGAGGGTTCGACCAGTTGCGGGTCCTAACCTTGCGGAGTCGATCAAGTGGCGCCAGAGCCTCGGGCTCCCGGCGACGGACACCAGGACTACCAGTCGTTCTCCGTTCCATATCACGTCCTCCAAAATGAGCGAGACCGCATCGGGAGCTCCCCCGTATCAAAGCGGGGGCCACAAATCACAGACGCCGGTCACCGCTTGGTCCTCCGCGAGAACCAGCAGAGCGCCTTTTCCCTGCTCCACAGAGACGAGTGTGAACGCCACCTACAGGTTCCCCGTTTTCACTCATTTGTCAGCTGCCAGGCAGCCACCACGGACGCCGTTTGCACGGAGCCTTGCGCCCGGCCACAGATCGCAGCGCCCCGTAGAAGGAGAGGCGCAGAGCATGGTGCACATGTCGAAGGACAAGAGTGTGTTTGTCGAACTGGAATCTAATAGGACCAACCATGTCCAGGTTCGAAGCAGGGAGAGGCGAGAGGGAAGGGAGCAAGCGGACTTGCTAAGCGAGATAAAGAGAGAAGGCGAGAGCGTGGAGATAGACGACAAACGAGTGCATCTAGGAAGAGCAGAGGAGGAGTTTATAGACGAGGCAGATTGTGAGTCAGCAAACAGGAGAAACCCAGAGAAGAAGCAGGGCTTTCCCACATTGTGAGTACGCAGCACCACAAGCCACTTTTCTACCAGTTATGTTCTTGATTGCTGATGGAGGTCAACGTAGGTCAAGCTCATTCATTTATAGGCTCGAAGGGAACGTTTTTTAATACGATAACACAAATCATACATTTTCTTTTCTTTTTTTAAAATGTGTTTGTACATTTATACGACTGTGTTCCACAACATCGTGACGACTTCTCTATGTGTTCGTGTGCTCTGAGGTTGATTTACACCACCGCCAAACCTTTGGAAAGCAATGTAGTACCGCCATCACAGTGCGCATTATTTATTTGCAGAAAATGATATCATCTAAAATATCTTTCAGAATTTATGTAAAAAAAAAAAAAAAACTATTTTAAAAAATAAATAAAGAAGTGGCCAAGAAAAATAACCTCTCAATATGACTAAATAAAGATTTAAGATTTTAATGTATTGTTTTAATTTGCCTGAGGGAGAACACAATTTTAGCCACGGTAATCAAAATACATGTTACATTATGACATATCTTAGCTAATTTACCTGTGATGTGGAGGTTTACTTTAAGTCCCCCCCCCCCTCCCACACACACACACACATTCAGTTAATTTAGTTTATTTTGTATAGCCCAAAATCACACACACACACACACACACACACACACACACACACTATCCCACCCTAACCCGTGTCTTTATGTCGTTGCCCCACACTGCTAAAGCTCTAAAGTTCTTCTCATGGAGATGATTCCAGAAAGCGACCCAACAGGTCGAGTGAGTCCTTTCTGACTTTGTCACAAAAACCCAGGAACACTTTTTAAAATAAGATTTGACCCTTGACCTTTTTAAAAGGCATCATGTCCAGACTACCGAGGAGATTGCATATCATTCTGTTTTTTTGCTCTTACGTCGTGGTTCAAACTCCCAGATGGGAAGTTCAGAGCTCCGTTGTTGATGAAAGCCACTTTAACGCTCTTGGACCTCCATGACGTTCTAGATGCCACAGAAGCGACATATTACTCTTCTCTGTTTTGCTAAACTTGATATTTAGTGTGTTCATTTCTTTGTCAAGTTGAAGTTTTGTTTCTTTGTGAAAAAAAAAAAGCCTATTTATTTTTGTTTATATTAAAAAAATATAATAATAATCACTGAACATGCTGTGCATTGCCAGGTTTTGTAAATATTTTGTAAGAAGTGTTTTTCTTTTTTCTTTTACTCTTTCAGAAAAACAACCCACAAAAAAAAAAAGTTTTGCTGTGTCTTTTAAGTGCATCTGTGTAATAAAGAGTGGAATCCGAGAGACAACGGGTCTTCCTCATCCTCGTTAATAATGTGTGAATGCTATAATAATTGCACGGCGGTTACACTCCCGGCTCACTTTATTTATTTATTTATTAAGATGGACTTTGGGACGAAGCATGAGAGCGTTTAGTCGTGGATGGGAACTGGTCTGATGTGTGTCCTGCTCTGCCTTGCCCAGGTCTTTGTCCAGCGCTATTGACCCTGGCATGACCTTCAGACCTTGCATAGCTCTTACCACAGAGGACAGGAGCAGGATGTTCAACAGGAGTTACCAAGCGGAAAAGTGCAAGAAGGTACAATTTTAGAGACGAGTTTTCTGGTGCAGTTTACTTTGCTCCGTATTTGAATCCCTTCCACGATGACGTTAGATATCCAGTAGCACTTTAGTGAAACCAGAGGTTGGCTGTCTGCATGAAGGTGTCCATATCCAGAGAGTGTGAAACCTGTATTACACGATGCTTGCAGGGGGTTCCTACTCGCAGTAGTGCAAAGAGCAAGGCTATGCAAAGCGTCAAGAGAAGGCTTCAGTTCATTCCAGTGAACAGGTATGTGTGGGGGTGGTGGGGGTGGGGGGGTGGGGGGGCATCACTGTCGCATAAACACCCACTCATCCAAGTTTATTTTTGTGTCTTTTTTTTCAGGAAAAAAGAAGCACCCGGCGACCACAGCGTGACAAAATAAAAACCTAATTCTGCCTTTGTTGATTTTACAGTATGAGGGTTGTTCAGTATTTAATGTATAATAATACTTCTGCACTTCATCAAGAGCGTACGTTTTTTGAATGTCAGGTTTGCGCTTTAGATTTGATGTTGCAGGCGTTGGAGCTTTATTTAGCATTTTTGCACGGCACATAGTTTTTTTTTAGTTTTGATTTTTAGAAAAATAAATAAGGTTTTGCCCCGTTCGTAATGTTGCAGGTTCAATATTAAAGAGATTCTCAAAAATGGGTAACGCCAATGGAAAAGTAACTTATTAATGCAGCAAATGAAGGGCATTTATTTAGTTTTTTTGTTGCATTTTTGGACAAAAAGTTTAACATCCGTTTTTCATGTTGCTACTAAATAATTAGATTTTACTGGTGGACGAGTTTTCGTTAAGTGGCTATTTTATAAATATCACTGGGTTGTCCTGTACCAGATAGATGCTATTACATTGTTTCTCATACTCCAGCATGTCTTTTTGTAGGAATTGTCATCTACAAATCTTTGTTGCATATCAGGTGTGTTTTATTAACATTAACATTGGTTTATGTTCTTTTAAAATATGTGTGTGTGTGTGTATATGTGTATATATATATATATATATATATATATATATATATATATATATATATATATATGTGTATATGTATCACGAGGGCATTGAGTTGTGTTTGTTTTACAATAAAGTTGTGAAGTTAAAGAGATATTGACTTGCGTCAT
>NC_046977.1:1275966-1303466 GCF_009769545.1 Cyclopterus lumpus | reverse complement strand
AGCACCTCCAGCGGGCCCTGAACTTCACGGCCCACGTGGCGTACCGCGGCGGCGTCATCCTGTTCGTCAGCCGCCAGCGGCAGTTCGTCCACCTGGTGGAGAGCGCCGCGCGGGGCTGCGGCGAGTACGCCCACACGCGGTACTGGCAGGGCGGCCTCCTCACCAACGCCCCCGTCCAGTACGGCCCGGGGGTCCGCCTGCCCGACCTCGTCGTCTTCCCTCTCCACCCTCAACAACGTGTTTCAGCCGCACGTGGGAATCCGAGACGCCGCCAAGATGAACATCCCCACGGTCGGCGTGGTGGACTCGAACTGCAACCCCAGCCTGCTGACCTACCCGGTGCCGGGGAACGACGACACGCCGGTCGCCGTGGAGACGTACTGTCGCTTGTTCAAGATGACCATCAACCGGGCCAAGGACACGCGGAGAGCGGATGGAGCTGCTGCACGGCCTGGCGGCGCCGCCCCCTCGAGCTCGTGACCGTCTTCTGCTCCGTTCATCACGCGGATGAAGAAGAAGAAACAACGTGATGTCGTCTTGTGTTTGAGACGGAATCGCCCTGTAATGAATCTGACGTGGTCTTCTGGCTCCAAGTTAAGTTGTGGTTATTATTTCACGCCTCCACAGCCGGAGGCGGCGCGTTGTCCGTCCGTACCATTCGTGGGAACGCAGCAGCAATGAATGGACCTCACTTCCTTTTGTACTCGACAATGAACGCAGTAATATTTGGTGAATTGAGGCGGTGCTTCTAGTTGTTTGGCAGAATGTGGATGAAGCTCTAAATCAAACGGCACATTGTGTTACTTTCATATTCACGACAACCACAATAATGACTTTTCTGCTTAATGTCAGTACTTTGAATCTCCTCCCACGTACATTTACTACTACTGGTGGAGAGAGAGTTGATGTAACCTAATCATCCCCAATGCTTTTCAATATCACAATTATTAACAAACATGTTTGCTCGAAAACATTATTGAATGGATGAATCGACTGGTCAAAGTAAATAAAGTAGAGGATAGATTTTCCTTTGACTAATGTGTATATTTGTGTGTGTATATATTTATTATGTGTGTGTGTGTGTGTATATATATATATATATATATATATATATATATATATATATATATATATATATATATATATATTTATTTTATTTATTTATTTATTTTGGGCTCTGGTCAATGTGAATATTGCATGCAGTTGACATCAGTCAAGGTTCACTTGCATTTAAGTGTGAGGCTCACTAATTAATTAATTAATTAATTGTGAATACACTAGTGTATCAAACTCAATCTAAATGGTTAAATTATACAAAATCCAACTAGTCTATTATAGAAGAGTAAAATAGGCTTTTGACGAGGTTCTTATGCCCAAAAAAGGCCATTGTGGCTTTTTGTGGTGTCACCAGGCGATCCAGCATCCCCCACTGTCCAGCTGTCAATCAATAGGTAGAGGGGTGTCCAGCTGTCAATCAATAGGTAGAGGGGTGTCCAGCTGTCAATCAATAGGTAGGGGGAACATCCAGCTGTCAATCAATAGGTAGAGGGGTGTCCAACTGTCAATCAATAGGTAGAGGGACATCCAGCTGTCAATCAATAAGTAGAGGGACGTCCAGTGTCCAGGTGTCAATCAATATGTAGAGGGGTGTCCAGCTGTCAATCAATAGGTAGAGGGGTGTCCAACTGTCAATCAATAGGTAGAGGGACATCCAGCTGTCAATCAATAGGTAGAGGGACATCCAGTGTCCAGCTGTCAATCAATAGGTAGAGGGGTGTCCAGCTGTCAATCAATAGGTAGAGGGACATCCAGTGTCCAGCTGTCAATCAATAGGTAGAGGGACATCCAGTGTCCAGCTGTCAATCAATAGGTAGAGGGGTGTCCAGCTGTCAATCAATAGGTAGAGGGACATCCAGTGTCCAGCTGTCAATCAATAGGTAGAGGGACGTCCAGTGTCCAGCTGTCAATCAATATGTAGAGGGAACATCCAGTGTCCAGCTGTCAATCAATAGGTAGAGGGACGTCCAGTGTCTAGCTGTCAATCAATAGGTAGAGGGACGTCCAGTGTCCAGCTGTCAATCAATAGGTAGAGGGACGTCCAGCTGTCAATCAAAAAGTAGAGGGACATCCAGTGTCCAGCTGTCAATCAGTGGGTGGTGGGAACATCTGTCCAGCTGTCAATCAGTGGTGTTATTATATTTTATATTACATATGTCTGACTTCATACTTCTTGTGGTACTATAGCGACCCCGTTCAGATGAATGCAATTTTATTCACAACAGCTGAAAATCAATTGTTCAAAACCGTTTATTTATGGATTAAAAGTTCATTCAAGTTCAACGTCTGACCCTCAATTACAACTCTGTTCGGGTCGATTTGAAATACATAACCGATATCAGATCAATACCACGGAGGGACTGTGTATATGCATTATTATATCCATTATTTGTCATTTACACACAGGAAACCACAAAGCTCCATTAATATCTACCGGTGTACAAAAAGAAGTCTCATTTTGACATTCTGCCTCTATGGGGAAGACAAGAGGGTTTTATGAAACTATGTTAAAAACTACATTTACTCAATAAGTCATAGGCAGCGCCCTGAGAATATTACGTCTAAACAGATACATGTGCTTCTCAAAACAATAACACAAAGTCTTCTTCTGGGTTTCACATTGTATAGTCAGTATTTCACAGTTTCCTGTTCTTCACAGTCAATGCAGAATGAAAGCACATTAATAATCACGTTCACGTCATAGTCCACGACCTCCACCCCTCATTTGGAGTACTGCGTGTTAGAGATCTTCTTCCACAGCAACGTCTTCAGGTTGTTGAGGACGAGCGAGTGGTGCACCTCCATCTGGCTCGCCAGGCCGCTGAGCGTCACGCAGGTGCGCAGCTGCTTCTCCAGGTCCCCGCGCAGGTCCGAGGGCGCCCCGAAGAGCAGGAAGTCCTGCAGCAGCACGCACACCTTGGCCAGGTTGGGCTGCACCACCTCCGTGTTGCACTGCTTCACCAGCCGGTCGCAGGTGGCCGTGCAGTCGCGGCCGAAGGTGCAGTCGGCGTTGGTCTCGCACCGCCGACCCTTCATGAACCCCCGCACCACCGCCTCGGACGCCACGCTGCGCAGGTCGGCCATCTTGCAGTCGTACTTTGCGTTGTAGCCCACGTGGCGAGGGCTGGCGTCGCATATGAGGAAGCTGCCGTAGGAGCCGTGGAAGACCTCCTCCACGAACTCCAGCAGGCCGATGGTGATGCGAGCCCTCCGGGGCCAGGCCGGGGCCAGCCAGTGGTTCAGGCTGGAGCTCAGGGCCTCCGGGACCAGAGCCTGCAGGTAGTGGGGCACCTCCAGCCTGTAGAGGGAGCTGTGGCCCACGTGTTCCGTCACGTACAGGTCTCCACAGAAGCCCAGCAGCTTGGGGGTGTGCTCCTTCTCCTGCAGCGCCACCATCAGGAGGAACTCGTTGATCTGGAGAAGAGCCCACACGGACTTGGCCTCCGCCAGAGACACTTTGCCATCCTGGTTGACGTCCGCGAGCGTGACCACCCGGTCCACCAAGGTGGCCAGAGACGGCTGCTCCCCGAGGTTAGCCTGCAAAAGGAGGTGGAGACATATATGATTATTATTATTATATCTACTATATTATATTACATGGTGTACCTGCTGAAGAAAAGACCTTGAGGAAAGCGTGCAGCATTTCTTTGAACTCGTCCATGGAGGTTCCTCGGGTGGGTTTGTCGAATAAGATCATCTCCTGCCGCAGCAGCGAGTCTGGAGCCCCGTCCAGCTTCACCGCGTCCTCGAGCCCACACTTGACCACCACGGGCCTCTCCTTCCACAGCGCGCCGTACACCTGCAAGTCAAATGACGAGAGATGGCGTCAAATAAGTTTAGTGTTTATCGCACAGATTTACCTTCAACTTCCCTTTAATATTGGAAATGTAGTCCAAACATTGGGCCTGTGTCCCCAACATGGTATATCATACTTTCTATTACTTTTGTGAATAACACTTAAGTTGTGTTTTTCCTCCGGGAAAATAATTAGCAGAAAAAAAATACAAAATCTGTGTTTCAGATGAAATGTGCATCCTTGTGCAGGCCGTCCGTGTGTGTGTGTGTGTGTGTGTGTGTGTGTGTGTGTGTGTGTGTGTGTGTGACCTGATGTGTGGAGGACGTGGACCTGCAGTGCTGCAGAGTCAGAGTCCTCTGGTCACACAGCGCCTTGCAGGACGAGCCCGACACGATGCCCCTTCTGTAGTGATCGCACTGCAGAAGCAAACAGGAAGTGCATTACAACAAACACAGGAAACAGTTCGGAGTGCTTAGAATTATTTAAAAATAACAACTGTTAGGTCATCTGTTCAGTAAGTCTATTAAAGGAGACATATTGAACTCCTTTTTAGGGTCATGCTTGTATTTTTGAGTTTCCACTAGAACATGTTTATATGCTATAATATTCAAAAAGAACACCTGTAAAATAAACTGGGACACATTTAGAGAAACTGAGAAAACGGTCTAAAAATGGTTTAGTTGTGACCTCACAACTACAAACATACTGACGGATCCAGCGGATGAAGACGTCGCTGCATTGACAGGTTATACTCACGATGACCATGTGGCAGACGTGCCCGCGGCAGAGTTCAGAGTATGAGGCATACTGCATGTAGACCACCCAGCTGCCGATGAGGATGCCCAGCCATGCCAGGAGAAGGTACTTCACCTTGATGGCCGGGAGACGACTCTGGAGGCGGAGAAGGACAGCTGGTCACATGACCTCGGGATGAAAATCCCTCATACGGTAAAGTACAACAGAATGTACATAGGAAAGTATAGTGATATAATAGTGCATGTTTTTATTGTTTGTTCATACTGATGCATTAACAGCTGCAGTGGTCATGGAGGAGCTACTTTGCATGGCGTGTGGTCTGGTGGTCTGGTGCATGGCTGGTGGTCTGGTGCATGGCGTGTGGTCTGGTGCATGGTGTGTGGTCTGGTGGTCTGGTGCATGGCGTGTGGTCTGGTGGTCTGGTGCATGGCATGTGGTCTGGTGGTCTGGTGCATGGCATGTGGTCTGGTGGTCTGGTGCATGGCATGTGGTCTGGTGGTCTGGTGCATGGCGTGTGGTCTGGTGCATGGCGTGTGGTCTGGTGGTCTGGTGCATGGCATGTGGTCTGGTGGTCTGGTGCATGGCATGTGGTCTGGTGGTCTGGTGCATGGCGTGTGGTCTGGTGCATGGCGTGTGGTTCTGGTGCATGGCGTGTGGTCTGGTGGTCTGGTGCATGGCATGTGGTCTGGTGGTCTGGTGCATGGCGTGTGGTCTGGTGCATGGCGTGTGGTCTGGTGCATGGCGTGTGGTCTGGTGGTCTGGTGCATGGCATGTGGTCTGGTGGTCTGGTGCATGGCATGTGGTCTGGTGGTCTGGTGCATGGCGTGTGGTCTGGTGCATGGTGCATGGCTGGTGGTCTGGTGTTTCCCAACATGGGGGTCGAATCGTTGCTTTTTGATAAATATTCTATACCTCTACGTGAAACCTTATGTGAAGATGAGGAGAAATGTTTTGAGACAACTTCTAAACTCAAGGTTTATTTTTTACACTTAAAATCTCTATCTGAAGATTCCCCAACATCAAATAAATAGAATGGAGTGAAAAGTAAACAATATTTCTCTCTGTAAAGTTGAAGCATAAGGTATGCACACACACACACACACACACACACACACACACACACACACACACACACAGAGTTTGAGTCCAGTTTCCGGTCAGGGTGAACGGATGCTGCCCACTCCATTGTTTAGGATACATGATGTCGGTCTGCACCCTCCTGTTGTATTGCTCACGACGCGTTCCGGTGCATGTGTGCAGGACGCAGGGGATATTGCTCTGGTACTTTGACACATGCACGGAGGTAGGTTTGCAACACACACAAGCACAAAGCAGCCTGGCATCGTGCACGTGCACACATACCTGCAGCCCTTTGGACAGAGGGCAGAACAGCACCAGATGGATCAGCCTCCGCAGAGCTCGCGGCATGATGAGCGACCGTGACGGGGGAGAAGCCAGCAGATGTGATCACATCGTTACGGAGCTACGCCGGGACACGACAGCAGATTTCCTTCCGCTTGTCATCAACTGGATAAAATAAAGACAAAATACGTCTGACACGACACGGGATCTGATGGCTTCGTAATCCTATTTTTCAACATCAATCAAAAAAAAAAAAAGGAAAAGAAACGCGTCCTTGAAATCGAGGATTTTCACATTTCAGCTCCATCCCATAATTAAGGACCTCCTCCTCAGAGTCGAGGCGAATCCGATAAGCAGCGATGACCCCAAAGCATCTCCTTCTCCCATGTCCTCAGATGAAAACGAGCCCCATAATAAAGAGCCGGTGGGTTCCCCGACGGGGAGCTCAGGGTTGACTCATCACTGCGCTCCTTTAAAGGGAGGGATGCTCCGCTGGGCCTGTTTTCATACCGCCGACACAAACATAGTCCGGCGCTTCCTGTCCGTCTGCGTGCGCGCGCGCGCGTGTGTGAGGAGAGACATGTCAGAGTTATTCTAATTCACATGTAAGAATATCCAGCAAATAAATTACATTAAATTAAAGCTGTGATTGCGTGGTACAATAAATAAGTGTATAAGTTATTTGGTGCCATATGGCTGATCATTACATCAGTGGAGACATTCGTTGTTATTGATGAATCCAAAGCAGACAGCTGTTCCTCTGTTATGTGTTTAAACTATATAACGAGCTGAGAGTTCAATGTCTACAGAAACAACGGGCCCTCCTTTGGGTCTGGATGGGACTCAAATGGTCCAGGCCCTGGAAGGGACTTGTTGCAGCCCGAGATCCCTTATTACTGCCGGCCCCGTGCTGGTCCTGACTGGGCCCGATACCTCGTCATTGTGGCCGGGCAGTCCGTCAGACGGCAGGTGCATACACCTCTGCCACGCGCTATGGCGGACTCGTTGGTCAGTGTGAATATTGGTATTTGGCATCCCCCTTGTTGCCTTCACGTGCTGTCGAAAACAAGATACCTTTTCAAAGCGGATACGACTTTAAAAGGGTAAATCGTACGGCTTCATACGAGTACGTTCCTAACAACAATCAACCCGTAGAATAAACAGATCAATACTCACACATCGTTGGAGTCCGTGTGGTATCGGTTTGGTGATTTTAGTTTCTGACACGACTGCTGCAGTTTTTTGCTTTCGGCAATAAACGCACGCGGGTTGAAAAAACGAAAGAAAGAAAGAAAATACACCGTGGTACGTAACCACCAAACCCTTATTTACATTTACAAACAGTTACATAGAGCAACAACACCACTAGAGTCACGTTTCTATTTATAGTTAAGGTGCGATCAGAAATGGAGTCAATGCGCCTTCCGAACACTGGGAGTTACGAGGAGCCCTGAACGCAGCACCAGCTGGGCAACGGGCTGCTCTGCCTCTTGCCTTCTGCCGCTTGACAACACACGGAGAGGGAGAGCGGCCGAGCAGGGGGCCGTGGCCGTCATTACAACGCGGGGCAACGCCGGACAAGTAGACCGCCGGCCCCGGGAGGTAAAGTCTGTCATGAGCTACAGGTTGACGGGGGGTTCCGCCACCGGCACGGAGCCATACGCGCTGGCCAACGTCGGGGTTAGCTCGTTAGCTCGTTAGCTCGTTAGCTCCGGGGGGGCTCTAGGTTAAGCTCCGCTAGCCTTCTCCATGGCTGTCATTGACTATGGTGGCCGTTACTTCTTCAGCGCTGACTAACGGTAATGGCCGCGCGCGCCGTTGACGCGGAACACGCGCGTGAGTCCCATCTTAATTAGCCGTTTGAGCTAGCAATGCGCTCCACTCCGCGGGACAGCTGTGCCCACGGCCAGCGGCGTCGCTCGGGGCGGTTCGCGCAATGAGTGACCGTTACGTAAAAGTCAAGATTCAAGTGGAGGACATGAAGTCACTGGGCGGGGAGGAGGGGGGCGTGGATGCGGAGGAGCGGCGGTCAGCGGCGGGTTCCCCCCCCGCGCCTGTCTCCCCCGGCCCGGCCAGCGTCACCAGAGCCGCCGGCAGAGATGCGTCCAACGCCTCCATCCTCTGCGCGCACCGGGTCACCGGTCGAAGTCAGCTGGGGAAGGATGCCAAGAACTCGTGCGGCAAACGCACCTCTGACGCGTCGCTGCGCGGCTCCGCGGTGGCTGCCCACGTCGGGAAACACTCGAACAGACTCGGGCACGAGCGCGCACTTCTTCACATCAGAGGAACTGGGAAAATACTGCAGGGCAAGTTGGAGACTAATGGGAATTACGTGAACACCCATCCATCCCAAAACCAGCAAGAAACACGCCGCGAGGACGGGTTCAAGGTCGGCAGGAAGAGGAGGCCGGTGACGGTGGACATCTCCAAGGCCAAGACCTCCCTGGAGGCCCTCCGGTTGAGCATCAGGCAGCTCAAGTGGAAAGAGGTGGGCAACACAAGTGTACTTCTCGTCGTTGTTGTTGTTGTTGTTGTTCTCTCCTGTTGGTCTTGGAACAACATGTTACTCCACCGATGTTCTGCACAGGTTGTATTCCTCTGGAACAATAATTCCTTGTCATATCTATTTTTTATATTTTGGTTGGTTAAGTTAGTTTTTGGCCTATCGTGTGGCGGTCTAAAAGTCCACCTAAATAATCACTACATCATCTGTTAATTGAAATATTCTTGGTTGCAGCTCTAAATTAGAGTATGAAGACTTGTTTTCCTTTCCTATTGATTCATTAATTCCAGTATTTATATTAATGATTGAAGAAGTCATTGATTGAAAACTCGGCCCATTATTAATTGGACTGGTGCGCATGGCTCTGATGTATAACATGTATAACATTACAGAGGTATAACATGTATAACATGTATAACATTACAGAGGTATAACATGTATAACATTACAGAGGTATAACATGTATAACATGTACAACATTACAGAGGTATAACATGTATAACATTACAGAGGTATAACATGTATAACATTACAGAGGTATAACATGTATAACATTACAGAGGTATAACATGTATAACATTACAGAGGTATAACATGTATAACATGTACAACATTACAGAGGTATAACATGTATAACATTACAGAGGTATAACATGTATAACATTACAGAGGTATAACATGTATAACATGTATAACATTACAGAGATATAACATGTATAACATTACAGAGGAGCGGTGTGCATGAAAGTAGCTCTAAATGAAACTCGGCCACATTAAAACATTTATGAGAGGGCTAATTCCTCCAGTTCCACAACCGCCATCTGGTCCATTTGAAGGCGCTGCAGGTAAAACCTGCCGGTCTCCATTATGCACGAGGGGTAAAGAGGGGCATCGCGAGGGGACCGGTGAGGTACCGACTCCATCACCGGGGCCCAGCAGTGACACTCAAACCCTTCCAGGTCTGGTATCGGGACGGGGAGCCGGCCGGCCGATGCATTACCACGTTTTGTCCTCCTGCTGCACCGCCGACGAGAAGTCAAGGGCGCCATGGATCCTGTGCTACCTGTCAGCATCTTTGAAGGGGTCACACACACACACACACACACACACACATAGAATACCGGATACAGTTATGGACATTTTGTGAAGACACGCTAGTGACTGGCACGTTGTTTTTACATCCACATTACCACGCCTGATGGACAGCTGTCAACCGACTGTAAACATATGGCGTTCTCTTATGATTCGCCTTAAGGGCCTCTAATCCAACAGCCTGCTCGTCCTCCTGGAGGCAGAGAGAGGCACGCCTGAGGCTCTGGGTGACGAAGAATACGACCAATAACTGCATTGCATCGTTGGGTTTGGCATTTCGATTATGCCGTTTTAAAAGGCCTGCCACCCGGAGGCTGCCATGTTTAGGACTTCATAACCAGTATAACGAGGACTATACGTGCTATTTGCAACTTAAAGTATCCTACGGCTGCATTTGTGCTCCATTAGCTACGGAGCGCGCTTCCACTGACCCACTCGTGGTTATGTCAACGGGTTGAACGCCTGATTCCTAGAAACTACTCCAATCAATTGGACTTCCTCCGCTGATGCGATGAGACCGCTTTACGTGGGCATCTCTGTGGCACTATCTAGGGTTTCCATGTCTCACACAACTGTCAGAGATCTATCTTATAGCTGGACGGGGGGTAGAAGTTATTAGTGACCTTCCAATGCAACTTGATATAGATTAATACATTTAAAGATTGACTCATCAGGGAGAGCATCTTTTCACACCAAGATTCAGATCTAAGCATGAAGAGTGTCCCCACAGACCGAATGGTTTAATACAGAAAGACACGACAACACATCAGTTATGGCTGCTGATAAGTTACTGAAAGGATTAATGTGCAGACTATATCTGGACCCGTGACTGTAATGTCCTTTGACTTCATTGTGTGAGGTGTGGAAGATAAAAGCCAGTCAGACTTCCCGGCCCTCTAAACCCTTTTTATAGTATCGCCTCCTTCTTTTCTTTTTTTTCTTCCAGCTCATCACAACAGAGCGAGCACTAGTCCGTCTTTAGGCCAGATTATCCCTCTGGAGGATCACGAGAGCCCCCGATGTCCTGAGTCACATGAACTAAAGAAGCCTTCTCATTTACAGATGCAGACCGTGTGTGTGTGTGAAGTGATAGTATGTTCTGGTTTAAGATGATCTTTTCTCTCCCCCTCCTTCAGTTTCCTCTGGGAAGACGAGCGCCCTGTGACATCTACTGGCACGGCGTCTCCTTCCACGACAACGACCGCGTCGTCTCGGGGCAGGTGAACAAGTTCCCAGGTATCTCGCCGCTTTTTGTCGCTCTCCTCGCCCTGCAGCCTCCCGTTGATATTCAGGATTCAGTTGAACCCTCACTGATCCTCATGACTTTGGAGACGCTAGAGATTATTGTGTTAGTAAGAAATGCACATCACACGTCGACTATCGCTCTACATGCATGTTATACTTTAGTCATATTGAGTTGTGTCTGTTGGCTTTCCTCCTCGTCCTACAGATTATTTGCTTCCCCCGTAGCAATGTAACTTGATTTGAGTGCGTTGTGCACTCGCAGGGATGATTGAAATGCTGAGGAAGATCAACCTGAGTCGGGCCGTGAGGACGATGCAGGAGCTGTTCCCCGAGGAGTACGACTTCTATCCTCGCTCCTGGATCCTTCCGGAGGAGTGCCAGCAGTTCTCCACCCAGGTAGAGTTGTATGGTGATGATAGTGGAGCTCTAGATGAACTGTGATGATAGTGGAGCTCTAGATGAACTGTGATGATAGTGGAGCTCTAGATGAACTGTGATGATGGTGGAGCTCTAGATGAACTGTGATGATAGTGGAGCTCTAGATGAACTGTGATGATAGTGGAGCTCTAGATGAACTGTGATGATAGTGGAGCTCTAGATGAACTGTGATGATGGTGGAGCTCTAGATGAACTGTGATGATAGTGGAGCTCTAGATGAACTGTGATGATAGTGGAGCTCTAGATGAACTGTGATGATGGTGGAGCTCTAGATGAACTGTGATGATAGTGGAGCTCTAGATGAACTGTGATGATAGAGCTCTAGATGAACTGTGATGATGGTGGAGCTCTAGATGAACTGTGATGATAGTGGAGCTCTAGATGAACTGTGATGATAGTGGAGCTCTAGATGAACTGTGATGATGGTGGAGCTCTAGATGAACTGTGATAGTGGAGCTCTAGATGAACTGTGGTGATAGTGGAGCTCTAGATGAAATGTGATAGTGGAGCTCTAGATGAACTGTGATGATAGTGGAGCTCTAGATGAACTGTGATGATGGTGGAGCTCTAGATGAACTGTGATAGTGGAGCTCTAGATGAACTGTGATGATAGTGGAGCTCTAGATGAACTGTGATAGTGGAGCTCTAGATGAACTGTGGTGATAGTGGAGCTCTAGATGAACTGTGATGATAGTGGAGCTCTAGATGAACTGTGATAGTGGAGCTCTAGATGAACTGTGATGATAGTGGAGCTCTAGATGAACTGTGATAGTGGAGCTCTAGATGAACTGTGGTGATAGTGGAGCTCTAGATGAACTGTGATGATAGTGGAGCTCTAGATGAACTGTGATGATGGTAGAGCTCTAGATGAACTGTGATAGTGGAGCTCTAGATGAACTGTGATGATGGTGGAGCTCTAGATGAACTGTGATGATAGTGGAGCTCTAGATGAACTGTGATAGTGGAGCTCTAGATGAACTGTGATAGTGGAGCTCTAGATGAACTGTGATGATAGTGGAGCTCTAGATGAACTGTGATGATAGTGGAGCTCTAGATGAACTGTGATGATGGTGGAGCTCTAGGTGAACTGTGATGATGGTGGAGCTCTAGGTGAACTGTGATGATAGTGGAGCTCTAGATGAACTGTGATGATAGAGCTCTAGATGAACTGTGATGATGGTGGAGCTCTAGATGAACTGTGATGATAGTGGAGCTCTAGATGAACTGTGATGATAGTGGAGCTCTAGATGAACTGTGATGATGGTGGAGCTCTAGATGAACTGTGATGATAGTGGAGCTCTAGATGAACTGTGATGATGGTGGAGCTCTAGATGAACTGTGATGATGGTGGAGCTCTAGATGAACTGTGATAGTGGAGCTCTAGATGAACTGTGATGATAGTGGAGCTCTAGATGAACTGTGGTGATAGTGGAGCTCTAGATGAACTGTGATGATAGTGGAGCTCTAGATGAACTGTGATGATGGTGGAGCTCTAGATGAACTGTGATAGTGGAGCTCTAGATGAACTGTGATGATAGAGCTCTAGATGAACTGTGATGATAGTGGAGCTCTAGATGAACTGTGATAGTGGAGCTCTAGATGAACTGTGATAGTGGAGCTCTAGATGAACTGTGATGATAGTGGAGCTCTAGATGAACTGTGATGATAGTGGAGCTCTAGATGAACTGTGATGATAGTGGAGCTCTAGATGAACTGTGATGATAGTGGAGCTCTAGATGAACTGTGATGATAGTGGAGCTCTAGATGAACTGTGATGATAGTGGAGCTCTAGGTGAACTGTGATGATGGTGGAGCTCTAGATGAACTGTGATGATGGTGGAGCTCTAGATGAACTGTGATGATAGTGGAGCTCTAGATGAACTGTGATGATAGAGCTCTAGGTGAACTGTGATGATGGTGGAGCTCTAGATGAACTGTGATGATAGTGGAGCTCTAGATGAACTGTGATGATAGTGGAGCTCTAGATGAACTGTGATGATGGTGGAGCTCTAGATGAACTGTGATGATGGTGGAGCTCTAGGTGAACTGTGATGATGGTGGAGCTCTAGATGAACTGTGATGATGGTGGAGCTCTAGATGAACTGTGATGATGGTGGAGCTCTAGATGAACTGTGATGATGGTGGAGCTCTAGATGAACTGTGATGATAGTGGAGCTCTAGGTGAACTGTGATGATGGTGGAGCTCTAGATGAACTGTGATGATGGTGGAGCTCTAGATGTACTGTGATGGTAGTGGTTTTACTTTTTCATTAACATGATAAATTGAGGTTGGATATCTCTTCTCGGTCCAAGATGGCAGCGTTGAAAAGTTGCTGACAAAAAACACAAATCATGGAACGGATAAAAAGATTTAAAAAAAATAAAAATAACAATACTAAGAAGGCTAAAATAAGCTTAAAAAGCCACATGAGCGTGAGACCAGGTGTCACTGATGACATTAGCGATGGCTACGTGCCCCCGTAGGCCGTGCTAGGAAGTCAACATGCATTACAGCACGGTCCTGGTCCAGGTCCTGGTACTGGTCTTGGTCTTGGTCCTGGTCCTGGTCCTGGTCCTGGTCCTGGTCCTGTATATTTGTGACACGTCTTTATCGTGTCTTTTGGAGATAAAGACGGCGACAGGAAGTCCCAGATTAAGCTTTTTAAAGACCGCTCTGAAAGTAAAGCCAGTGTGTTTGCCGTCTTGCTTCCTCCTGATTTTCCTGACGTATTTGAGCCACAACAACCCGGCGTGTGCGGTCATCTGTCCAGCACAGCGGTGGTTAAATGGGTCCACTGGAGCGCCTCATTCATGCGCTCGCTTCACGGCTCGCTCCCTGAGGGGAAGAACGGACTGCCGCGGTCATGAATATGACCCGTTATGGTCATCCAACACTCCTTCACACATGGTTGGATCTGGTGGGATTAACGTGGAGAGAAAAGAGTCCTGAAGAGGCCGAGGGGAGAACGAGCTTTTGAAATGAACTGTTTAAAATATGTATATATATATATATTTTATTTTTTACATTTTGGCAGGTAGACACATATTTAAATTTGTCACTGGCATGTACTTATCAGGGCCTTTTTATATTTTTATTTGGATAATTAAATCAAATGTTTAATGCAATTGAAAGGCCAGATTATATTGAAGTAAATAGCAACAATATATATTATGTCCAGCAGGGGGCACCAGAATACCACGGTTGACATTTAAATCTAGTTTACAGCAGACGAAAAGACATCTTAGGTTCCGTGTCAGTGAGGAAAAAGCATCGACACGCATGAGCATCAAATAAAATCTAACTGAAACAGAATCAGAAGGCTCAGATTAGACTTCTGACTCAAAGGCATCATTTAATGATGTTGTTTAGCTTGTAGGCAGAGATGAATACATGCAGTGGATCATGAGACGCACATTCGGTACAACTTGATCAACGGATCATCTGGACGCAGCTAGAGGTTCAATCGGGGTATCTGTTTAGCCGTATTGCGCAATCAGGGACCCCCTCAATGGTCCAACTCTGGGATTAGGGGAGCCCCAATGTTTGGTCTCTCTGGCCAATCGGCTGTAAACTGTTAACTCAGCAAGATGAACTATTTCAAACATCGACTGCATTATATATTCTTGTATAACATCTTAAAAGAAGAATCATTTCAGTGTTATGACAACACTTCTAAGGACTTGTGATGAATTGTTAAAGTTGGCTTGGCACTTTATTTTAGAAGCTCTTTTTAGTTAAAGTTCTCTTTTCGCAACCCGACAGCAATCAATAAATCAAACGCTCGCATGCCGGTGAATATAACTATTGAATGGCCTTCCTGCCCCGCAGGCTGCTAGCTTTGACGGCTACGCTAACCCCCCCCCCCCAGTGTGTGAAACCTGTCTGACCGGCGTCCCGTCCCACCGCTGTAGATCCGCATGTTGAAGGAGAACGACGCAACGCTGAACCCCACCTTCATCGTCAAGCCGGATGGGGGCTCTCAGGGGGACGGCATCTACCTCATCCGTGACCCCGGTGACCTGAAGCCCATGGTGGGTTCGCAGGCCAAGCAGGCGGTGGTCCAGGAGTACATCCAGAAGCCGCTCCTCATCGACAAGCTGAAGTTCGATATCCGCCTCTACGTGCTGCTGAAGTCCCTGGAGCCATTGGAGATATACATCGCCAAGGAGGGCCTGACGCGCTTTTGCACGGAGCCCTACCAGGTAGCTATTAGCGCTCGGAGCTTTGCTTGCTCATTGTTTATCTGCTCTGCCCTGAAACGCGTACCTATATTCTCATTGTGCAGGAACCGAGCCAGAAGAACCTGAGCCACGTCTTCATGCACCTCACCAACTACTCCCTCAACGTCCACAGCGGCAACTTCGTGCACTCGGACAGCCAGAGCACCGGCAGCAAGCGCACGCTCTCCAGCGTGCTGTACAGGCTGGCGGCTAAAGGCGTGGACATCAAGAAGGTGTGGTCTGACATCATCGCTCTGGTGATCAAGACCGCCGTCGCCGTGGTGCCTGAACTCCGAGTCTACCACCAGGCCGACATCCCACCTGGAAAACCGGGACCCACTTGCTTCCAGGTGGGTCGCTGGTGACGTCGTCGGGGTGGAGGAACATGTCGTTGAGCACATTGTTCTACCTTTAAAAGGAACCCTTGTTGCAGGAACTCACAGCTTGTGTCCTAAAACCAGGTGCTCAATATTCAGTGAGCTCCCTCCTCAATAACCCTCCGTGTAGCATTCTGGGGGCATCCATGAGCAGAAATGGAATATAATAATAACATTTCAGACTTTTATTTATTGTTTTACGCATTGATAAAACCAACCAGACCATGAACAGTTTACATATAAATATCTATATAAAGAGAAAACAACTTAATGCTGAAAAGTTGACCTCTTTCTGCATAAATCAGATTAATTCATATACATGTGTGGCATTAACAGATAATAGCTTGTTACAGTCTGCTTTATTCCAAAGTATGTAATAAGCATGTGTTTGTGTCTCAGATATTAGGCTTTGACATCCTGCTGATGAAGAACCTGAAGCCAGTGTTACTGGAGGTCAACTCCAACCCCAGTATGAGAATAGAACATGAACAAGAGGTACGAGTCCATAGTTTTATTATTATTATTATTATTACTACTGTGCACTGCCGTCGTGTATATGTGTATATATATATATCTGTGTTGGTCTCAGATGGCACCAGGAGTTTTTGAATATGTTCCCAGTCCGGTCGACGAAGAGGTCAAAGTGGGCGTGATCAGGGACACGCTGCGCCTCATGGACCCCGGACGCAAGAAACCTTCAATGTAAACACACACACACACACACACACACACACACACACACACACACACACACACACACACACAGCTCTCATCTCTCGTTGTCTTAAGAGTCCTCTTTTGAGGACATGATGGCGTCTCTGTCTCCGTAAGAAAAGTTAAGTTTCAAATATTTTCGTAAAATAATTAACCAATTAATCATTAATGTAAGTTTTCAATCACAAATATCAGCGTTAAAAAAAAATTAAATGCTGCCGGGACATAAATTCATAATTTTGAAGATGTCATAAAAATTAGTGATGGGCACTTTTCAGAGTTTCTGGTCTGTACAATAAGTCACCGGTTAGTTTATTCTGGGAATATAGGTATTAATGATATGTTGGCTGATAAAATATAATAAAAAAATCCATACCATAAATACCACCGATACCACGTTGTCTCCTTGAATAAATTGTTACCAAAAAGCACTGAAAAGTAAATTTTCAGGATGTAACCTCGTCCTAAAATCAAAGGATCCTTTGATTCATAATTCATAACTTTCTTTATTTAGGGACACTATTCCAGTATAAGCTACAGTGAAGTAAAGTAAACACCGTTTTGAGCCGTATGTTATTCATTTAAGGATCGATGTTAATGAGCTTTTGGTCCTAACATTGCAGAATAAGAAGTTTAATTGATATTCTGAGAATAGCAAAGTGGTGACTTGAGAGCTGCTGATAAGACTATTAAATAATAAAACAGTGATTAGCATGAAGAATGTTACTGCAGATAGAAACCGGAGCGTTTCAATACATAATCTATAGATATGATATAATCAACACAGCTTTAGTTTTCACCTCAGGTGGCGATTGCCAGGAAGTATGTATGTGTGTGTGTGTGTGTGTGTGGGTGGGTGGGGGGGGGGGGGGGGGGGGGGGGGGGGATATGCTACTTATGCCCCAACGAGCTAGTGCTAATATTGATTGAATTAGCCATTAGATTGGATATGCTCCAAAAAATGTAATCATCACTGCAGCCGCCGGCGGCGCGTAATGCGCCCTCATTAATCATCCAGTGTGTCCTCGGCCCGTTGACACACTGGAGGGAAACGCACAACGTTTGATACACACCGACGGCCACGTGTGTGTTACAGATAAACACGGCGAAGCAACGCTCCATTACGAGGACAACAACCACACAAGATACAAAGAGCACTTTCACTTTGAGGGTCAAAAGGTACTCTGATATAATATATTGAGTTTGGTAGTTTAGTCCTGTAGTTCACAAGCAACGGGTGAGAAGACACAAGCACACTTCAGCTATACTTGTGTTTATTTTCTCTAATTGTTATTGTTTTTGTTTACCAAATAGTATTGTACGTGCAATAAAAGCACAAATGGTAATACTCGAGTCCAATTACCAAAAACTCCTCCTCCTGATCTCCAGTCAGACTTTACCCTCATAACGGCTGATCTCCAGTCAGACTTTACCCTCATAACGGCTGATCTCCAGTCAGACTTTACCCTCATAACGGCTGATCTCCAGTCAGACTTGACCCTCATAACGGCTGATCTCCGGTCAGACTTTACCCTCATAACGGCTGATCTCCGGTCAGACTTTACCCTCATAACGGCTGATCTCCAGTCAGACTTTACCCTCATAACGGCTGATCTCCAGTCAGACTTTACCCTCATAACGGCTGATCTCCGGTCAGACTTTACCCTCATAACGGCTGATCTCCGGTCAGACTTTACCCTCATAACGGCTGATCTCCAGTCAGACTTTACCCTCATAACGGCTGATCTCCAGTCAGACTTTACCCCTCATAACGGCTGATCTCCAGTCAGACTTTACCCTCATAACGGCTGATCTCCGGTCAGACTTTACCCTCATAACGGCTGATCTCCTGTCAGACTTTACCCTCATAACGGCTGATCTCCAGTCAGACTTTACCCTCATAACGGCTGATCTCCAGTCAGACTTTACCCTCATAACGGCTGATCTCCGGTCAGACTTTACCCTCATAACGGCTGATCTCCGGTCAGACTTTACCCTCATAACGGCTGATCTCCGGTCAGACTTTACCCTCATAACGGCTGATCTCCAGTCAGACTTTACCCTCATAACGGCTGATCTCCAGTCAGACTTTACCCTCATAACGGCTGATCTCCAGTCAGACTTTACCCTCATAGCGGCTGATCTCCAGTCAGACTTTACCCTCATAACGGCTGATCTCCGGTCAGACTTTACCCTCATAGCGGCTGATCTCCAGTCAGACTTTACCCTCATAACGGGGGGGGGACCTTCCATCTCTTGACCACCTCTGTGCCACAGGAGAGCGATGGCCGGATTTATAGTCGATGGATTTCTTCAAGTACCTGATATAAGTGCTTTTTTAATATTTCTGCCTCATCATCAAACGTGACGTCTACCATTAACCTCTAAAGCCCCGTCGGCCTCCATCACCAGACTTTCATTAAATAAAACCACTGCAGAGACCCAGTGGAGCTTTTCAAGAGGCATCTCCTGGAGTCCAATTAAAAGTCCCCTTCCCTTCCGGGCTTTGTCTTACTTACAGATCTGGTGTGTAGGAGGTCGGTGGATCTATTGGGAAACATGTGACACCCAAACGCTGGCTCCATTCGGACCTCCAAGTATACACACTCATGTATCTGTGTCTGACTTTAGGGCCCAGGTCAGGGCGGGCGGGCTCCAACACGGAGAGGAGATTCCCATGGAGGCGGAGCCCCCGAGATGAGGAGCCCGGACGAAGGAGCCCTGCCCTCGCTGTGCCTGAAGCAGGTCTACCCCAAGTACACCAAGCAGTTCAACTACCTGCGGCTGGTGGAGCGGATCGCAGCGCTCTTCATCCGCTTCCTGGGGGTCAAGGGCAACATGCGCCTGGGCCCCACGGCCTTCAGGACCTTCATCAGGTACACCAGGTCCTTCAGGACCTTCATCAGGTACACCAGGTCCTTTATTCATGAGGGTCCAGGGCAACATGCGCCCTGGGCCCCACGGCCTTCAGGACCTTCATCAGGTACACCAGGTCCTTTTATCATTGAGGGTCCAGGGCAACATGCGCCTGGGCCCCACGGCCTTCAGGACCTTCATCAGGTACACCAGGTCCTTTATTCATGGGGGTCCAGGGCAACATGCGCCCTGTATATAAACGGTACATAAAGATCTTTATATACTGTATATAAAGATCTTTATCTTATAAACAGTACATAAAATAGTAGAAACTATCTAATATTTGACACATGGGTTCTCCTTCTCAAAGGCAATTCTAATGGGATAAACACCCTTTTCCCCTTCCCTATTCGTAATAAAAAAACAATAAAGAATACTTTTAATAAAACATGTTGACGTCATTGTTGATTTCTAACATATTGACTTTTTAGGACCTGCAAGCTGAGCAACAGCAACTTCTCCATGGCTTCAGTGGACATCCTCTACATAGACATCACACGGCGTTGGTCAGGAACAACGCCCGACTCCAGAGAAGCAGGTAACACACACACACACACACACACACACACACACACACACACACACACACAGGGAGCCGGGTGTCCTTGAGACTCGGAGCGGATGATGTGCTCGGAGATAATTGCTTGTCGTTCTTTGTCAGATGTCGTAATTGAAGTGAGCTGAGATCACAACGCGGTGGCGAGGAGAGCGTCCCACATGAATAATTTACGTGTGTGTTGTGTGTGTGTGTGTGTGTGTGTGTGTGTGTGTGTGTGTGTGTGTGTGTGTGTGTGTGTGTGTGTGTGTGTGTGTGTGTGTGTGTGTGTGTGTGTGTGTGTGTGTGTGTGTGTGTGTGGGTGGACACGAGGTGGGGCGTGAAACGCATCGCTCGTATTTACACATGTTCTTACGGGGAGGTTATGCAGCAACGTTTTAAAAGGACACACAAGGTAATTTATTAAAGAGCTCTCCTCTGATAGGAGGTGAGAAGGAGGGTGAAGAGGAGGTGAGGAGGTGAAGCGGAAGAGGGGAGGAGGAGGTGAAGAGGTGAGGAGGAAGTGAAGAGGTGGGTGAAGAGGTGAAGAGGAGGGAGGTTGAAGAGGAGATGAAGAGGTGAGGAGGAGGTGAAGAGGTGAGGAGGAAGTGAAGAGGTGAAGAGGAGGAGGAGGTGAAGAGGAGGTGAAGAGGTGGTGAAGAGGAGGTGAGGAGGAGGTGAAGAGGTGAGGAGGAAGTGAAGAGGTGAAGAGGAGGAGGAGGTGAAGAGGAGGTGAAGAGGAGGTGAAGAGGTGGAGGTGAAGACGCTCCATCGGCGTCTTCCTCCTTTCATTAGTTCTCTACATTCGTCTTCCTCCTCTCGACCTTTGAGTGGAGGATTCAGCTCTGAGCACTTCATTGTTTTCTTATTTCGTTCTTTGACCTTCAGTCGCTCTGACCTTTCATATTCTGAAAGTTGTGAAATGAAGATGAATACAATGATCAAATGCTCTGTTTACGCTCCTGTAGCGGACCTGTTGATGGAGGATGAGTTGGATTCTTTTGGTCTGCTAGGCTGCTGTCTAACACATAACTGTCTCTCTGCTTCGCAGGTATGGCCTGCAGGCATTTGTGGAAGCCTTTTTCCACCTGGCCGGTCGCAGGTTCAAATCCCCTGCCGCTGAGGG
Source organism: Cyclopterus lumpus (assembly GCF_009769545.1). Classification (NCBI taxonomy): domain Eukaryota; kingdom Metazoa; phylum Chordata; class Actinopteri; order Perciformes; family Cyclopteridae; genus Cyclopterus; species Cyclopterus lumpus. The sequence goes on along the minus strand of NC_046977.1, from coordinate 1,282,328 downwards.
AGCAGGTCACGGCCCTGCTGGAGCTGTGCGAGGCCCAGCTCGAGTCCCAGGACCGGCGTGGGAGGAGAGGCGCTCCGTGAGCTGCAGCCGGGCGATGATGCCGCGAGCCTCCAAGACTCAGACGGCGGGCCTCGCCAACCCTCAGCTGGGCTCCCCGGCCCCCCTGAGGAGGGCGTCCAGCCAGGACCACCGGCTGCACCAGAGACTCAAGCCTCGCACGCTCAGGGCCAACGTGGAGAACTGAGGAGCTCCGGCCAGGCATCCGACGCCCAAACACCGCCTCCAGCCTCCTGCATGGGGGGGGGGGGGGGGGGGCTCCTTTTGCAGCTCCTTTGCAGCTCCTTTGCAGCTCCTTTGCAGCTCCTGCAATAGAAAGACAGGAGGGCTCGTTGGGCCCCTGCTGAGATGTACTGATTCTTCCGGGCAGATTGCTCTCTCTCTCTCTCTCGGCGACACTGAAACGTTGTTCTTTCTTTTAGGGGCAACGTACAACGCTTCACACGCATCAAGGAGTCCTCAGTGTGTGTGTTGTGGTCTTGAATTTGCACAACTCATGGGACTGTTCCATTTGCACAGAGTCGTGTGTGTGTGTGTGTGTGTGTGTGTGTGTGTGTACACACTGTACTGTACAGTATTTATTTGTGTTTCCAGCCATTAGCGATGAGCTAACTCGGTGGTTCTCAAACTTCCACTTTGGAGGAACAACAATGTTCACGCCCCGACACCAACATCATGGTCCATCCTTTTTATTGGAATAACTTTGTGTGACTCCATCTCTGCTTTTTCAAATAATAGAACATTCGCAATCACAAGTAAACCAAACGTGTAACCGCTTTGTTAGAACAATGCAAAAAACACAGCTTATTGTGGCTGCAATGAACCTGATTTGCACTGCGTATCTTTTCAAGATAATAACAATAAGTGCAACCTGTGAACAAATATTTGGCAATAAAGAGTTTTACACTGCATCCATTTTCATAACGTGCAACCTGTGCAAAACACAATTAGTGTCAAGTTTATTAGTATTAGTGGCTGAGCCGACGTGTACGGGCATTTCAACATTTATTGACATTGTATTTATTAATAACTTGGTTTTATGTCCGTGGACTTTGAACTTGTGACATGTGAAGTTCTCAATAAAGGTCTTTCTGCATTTCCTCCGCGCCCCGCCTGCAGTACCACCGCGCCCCACCAGAGGGGCGCGCCCCACAGTTTGAGAACCACTGAGCAGTCAGAGGGACGTTTTAGGTGATTACTTCTATAAATGTGGTTATTATCAGACCATTAATGAAGTGTGCTGTCACTCAAAGGCATCAGTTAGCTGCTTTGACACGGACGTGAGTGACAGGTATTGATCGGACATGTGAGTGACAGGTATTGATCGGACATGTGAGTGACAGGTATTAATTGGACACGTGAGTGACAGGTATTGATCGGACATGTGAGTGACAGGTATTGATCGGACATGTGAGTGACAGGTATTGATCGGACATGTGAGTGACAGGTATTGATTGGACACGTGAGTGACAGGTATTGATTGGACACGTGAGTGACAGGTATTGATTGGACGCGTGAGTGACAGGTATTGATCGGACGCGTGAGTGACAGGTATTGATCGGACATATGAGTGACAGGTATTGATCGGACGCGTGAGTGACAGGTATTGATCGGACGCGTGAGTGACAGGTATTGATCGGACACGTGAGTGACAGGTATTGATCAGACATGTGAGTGACAGGTATTGATCAAACATGTGAGTGACAGGTATTGATCGGACGCGTGAGTGACAGGTATTGATCGGACACGTGAGTGACAGGTATTGATCAGACATGTGAGTGACAGGTATTGATCAGACATGTGAGTGACAGGTATTGATCGGACGCGTGAGTGACAGGTATTGATCAGACATGTGAGTGACAGGTATTGATCAAACATGTGAGTGACAGGTATTGATCGGACGCGTGAGTGACAGGTATTGATCGGACACGTGAGTGACAGGTATTGATCAGACATGTGAGTGACAGGTATTGATCGGACACGTGAGTGACAGGTATTGATCGCACGGCAAATAAATAAAAGTGCTCTTTGAAGGTGTGAGACCCCCCCCCCCCAAGAAGTGAGGGTGAGTGATATTACATGATTTACATTTTTATGGCACACTATTCTGACTTTTGTGACATACCGACATTTTAATAAAATACAATACCCTGTATTAGCTGTATCAGCTAGGCTAACGTTAGCGCGTAGCGGGCTGTAGCCAATCAGAAGCAGAGTAGGGGGCGGGTCTTCCCTCGAGTCGCACTCGTGCAGAAGGGATTGGGTCAAAAGAGGACATGAAGAATATGTGGCACTAATAAGATCTATTTCCTTCAGCTCCCGTTAGCTTCTTTATCAACAATGACCGTAAAATAAAGTCACCACGGTGGCGTAACAATATCATTATTATTATTAGTAACGCTCCCATAACGAAAACACTTTCAGGTGATTACACACCGATTAAAACAGTTATGAACGTCGTATTGAATGTTACACGCCGTTCCTTAAATGTGGCCTTGGAGAACCCACTTTCCTCATTTATTAATAATACACGACTTCCCCCGCTGGCTTTGAGCTGGATTTAAAAAACAAAGTGAACGACCATCTCCATCTTCTGGAAGCCCGTTTACACCGTGACCGAGACATGAAGCCTGTAATTCAACTATCTGATAATCATGAGATATCTCATCATCTCATAATTATGAGATACTAAATCTACATTATGAGATGACTCACAGGATCTTCCAGCTCCCCCCCCGTTCTCCCCCTGTGGGGAATAACAATGGAGCGGTATGTAGGTCACTCATTGAGGAGAACCAGTCCATCACATCCCTCCCTCCATACCCCCCTCCATCACACCCCTCCATTACATCCCTCCCTCCATCACATCCCTCCATTACATCCCTCCCTCCATCACATCCCTCCCTCCATCACATCCCTCCCTCCATCACATCCCTCCATCACATCCCTCCCTCCATCACATCCCTCCGTCACATCCCTCCATCACATCCCTCCATTACATCCCTCCCTCCATCACATCCCTCCATCACATCCCTCCATTACATCCCTCCCTCCATCACATCCCTCCATCACATCTCCATCACATCTCTCCATCATATCCCTCCATCACATCCCTCAATCACATCCCTCCGTCACATCCCTCCCTCCATCAAATCTCCATCACATCCCTCCATCACATCTCCATCACATCCTTCCATCATATCCCTGTCACATCCCTCCCTCCATCACATCCCTCCATCACATCCCTCCATCATATCCCTCCATCACATCCCTCCCTCCGTCATATACCTCCATCACATCCCTCCCTCCATCACATCCCTCCATCACATCTCCATCACATCTCTCCATCATATCCCTCCATCACATCCCTCAATCACATCCCTCCGTCACATCCCTCCCTCCATCAAATCTCCATCACATCCCTCCATCACATCTCCATCACATCCTTCCATCATATCCCTCAGTCACATCCCTCCCTCCATCACATCCCTCCATCACATCCCTCCATCATATCCCTCCATCACATCCCTCCCTCCGTCATATACCTCCATCACATCCCTCCCTCCGTCATATCCCTACATCACATCCCTCCATCACATCCCTCCCTCCATCACATCCCTCCCTCCATCACATCCCTCCCTCATCACATCCCTCCCTCCATCACACCCCTCCATCACATCCCTCCCTCCGTCACATCCCTCCCTCCCTCACATCCCTCCCCCCATCACATCCCTCCATCACATCCCTCCATCACATCCCTCCCTCACATCCCTCCATCACATCCCTCCCTCCGTCATATACCTCCATCACATCCCTCCCTCCTCACATCCCTCCCTCTCTCCCCCCTCCATCTTTCATAATGAACGTGTGAATCTTCACATGAAGCCTCATTCATATTTCATAGCGACAGACACGAGACCACACGGCTGTAAAATAGCTAAATAAAACTTTAATAGGTCTAGTTGCAAATGTACATAAATTGCACCTCACATCTGTCCACACGCTCCTCTGTACATTATTGTTTTGTCACCGTCGTCAAAGGAAGCAGAATCCAGCAAATACTTTATACTTTCAACATACTTACAAAAGTATTTCTTCTACAAGATAATAGAAAACATACAACATCTTTTACTTATAGCTTTATATTTTTGATTGATCTTTTGTCTTGGAAAGTGGGCTCGTGGTTTTTCTGAAAACAAACGGATGTGGGACCAAATCAACTTCCTCGAGATGGATTCATGACGTCAGTTTATGTTTATTATTGCAGAACGCAGCCGGAAGAGAGACGATGACACTTTTGATGGAACAATTAAATAATAATAAACGCCAAATGTAGAACAATAGAGTCATAAAGTGGCTTTTACATGAGCCAACGGTAACCAGCGGAAGCTACTGGTTGAAAGAAAGACCAGTAAATCTGCTGAATTCAACGTATTGCTTATTAATTAAACTTTTCTTTAAAAAAAAAATAAAAAATTAGTGGATTACTTCTGTCAAAAGTAACATCGTCTCACTTTGCACTCGTACAATATTGTTTTAGGACCGAATGCCTCGTGAGGTATGAGGAACGTCCTCCATCTATATCTATATTGATATCTATATTGATATCTATATCGATACCTATATTGATATCTATATCTATACCGATATCGATATTGATACCTATATTGATATCTATACCGATATCTTTATCTTTTCTCTCCGTTCAGAGGATCTAAACAGAGCGAAGCTTCTTGCAAGAGAAATATTAAAAATCATTTTTCTGTCGCTTTTGAACTTTGCCACGTTTTTTAAATATATATATATATATATTTTAAAGATCTGAAACTGCGCTACAAAAGAAGAAGCTGATGAAGAACACCGACCACTGAACGTGAAAGTGCAAAGAGCTTTACAGACGGACAGGAAGTGCCGGGTCGCTTCCTCCACGACTTCCTCCACGACTTCCTCCTGGAGTCAGCTTCTTTTTTTTTTGGCTCGTGATATTACACTCTAAATACATAAAACCTATAATAGCTTTAACCGGGAGAACACTGAAAGGTTAATTTAATTGTATAGTTCTACCCAATGACAGATGACCGACTGAGCTATTCTTGTATTTACAATATCCAGAATGATACAGCAGACATTTACAAAAAGCTCTGTTAACATCAGGTAAAAATAGTGTGAGCATTTTATTTACACATTCCCAGGCGTCCAGCCTCTTGATGCACTCGTTATCATATATTTACTGAATATATATACATACATACATATATATATATATGTATGTATGTGTATATATATGTCTGCAGCATTCATCATCGTCATCACCTTCGAATTGGAAACAAAAACAAAAAGTTGTTAAGGACTCGACCGCTCTAGAGCGAGGATGGAGCATGCAGCCTCACGCTGCATCGCACAGGTAAGAAAAAAGAAGGCAAAAATATACAAAATACAGATGCTGGGGGGGGCGGAGGGGGGAGGGGGGGGGGGCGGGGGCAACCACCAGTTAGCGTCTTCACATTGGGGGAAGAACGAGGGAGGAAGGTGACCAGAGAGAGAGAGAGAGAGAGAGAGATGATGCCACGAGGAGGAAGAGTCACAGTTTGGAAGCAGCCGACTTCACGACCAACAAAGCAGAGAGAAGATGTCGTAACCAAGGAGACCGTTTCTACAACGGCTCACCAGTCCAGTGTAAAGGGGGAGGAGTCTAGACACGTCTCAATAACTCTTGTGCTACTAGAAGATCACACACACACACACACACACTCGACTCAAATCTGGGTGTCTTTCAGGAGCAGAACGGATCACTTGACGTGTGCAAGTTGTGCAAGCTAGAAGCCCCGCCCCTGTGTGAGGGGGCGGGGCCTCGGGTGGGGGGGCGGTGCTGATCGACTCCTCCGGCGCTGAAGCCAAGCGGCATGCGACAGTCTTTCATCGCGAGAGAAGAATAAAACTAGATAAAGGGCTGCTTTTATATTTGAGGTTATCAAATATAGATATGTGTATACTCTATAGAAGAAAAACAAATGCATACGTCTATATTAAAGTTCATTAATAAAGTATCACATAGAATTCTTTTACTTTAGTGTTCATAATACATTTATGTGTGTACAAGTTTATGTTTATCTTTTACAAATCCACAGTATAAGTTGTGCCTTTTTTTATTGATTTTTTGCAGAAATAGGGGAGCTGTGGGATAAAGTCCAGGTGTGTTCCTTACTTAAGGCGTTTCATGTACCAATAGCTTCTCACAAAGTGCACTGGGGGAGGGGGGGGGGGGGGGGGGGGCTCATCGGGAACACACCCAAGGAGTCAAAAGG
>NC_046977.1:1233466-1270966 GCF_009769545.1 Cyclopterus lumpus | reverse complement strand
GAATCCCTCCAGTCGTGGCTTTAAGGAGGTGGAGGCGCGCGTGTGCCGAGTTCCCCTGACGGGCAAATCAAATTAAGTTTAGGCTCCGTCGGTAAGCCAGTCGATCTAAAAGCAATCCTGTAATAATCCAAAGAGAGGAGAGCAAAGCATTGTGGTTAATATGCAGATACCTTAAGCCAGTTACCAAGGGCAACCATTCACCTGCCAATATTGAGCATACTTACCAGCGAAGGCTCCGGAGAGATGGAAACCTCCCACTGTGACGAGACACACACACACACGCACACACACACACACACACACACACACGCTAACCGAGCAAAGCGTCTGCGCCCCCGAGGTCCGTAAGCACGCGTGAGCACACATATCGCTAGTTAATAAGATGCTAATTGAGCCTCCTCCGCCCATTAAACCTGACCAGTGGAACAGTGGTGTATGCAAAGTGCTGTTATTACACGCGCAGTGACTGAAGCTCTCGAGGCCTCCGCCCACGCAGCCGCTTTCGAGACGCCACGAGACAGACGTCCGTTTTCGGAATAGAAACTTCCACAGTAATTTCCGGTGATTACATAAGTTCATAGGCGGGCTGCGTCGAATCTCGCCCTATTGTTCCCGAACGCCCTTCTTCATGCCGTACCTGTTTGTGCTGGGCCCTCTGCTTGGTCTCGGGACTGTCCCCCTTGGAGGAAGAGGACTGCTGCCGTAACCGGGCGCCGCTGCCGGGCCAGTCGGGCGACGCCGTCATCACGTTGCCGGAGGAGGGGCGCGGGTAGGGCCCGCTGTTGAGGAGGGTCGGGGGCGTGCGGCCCCGGGTGACGCTCTGAGGCGGAGGTTGGTCTATTCGCCGCTGGGGGCCGGCGCTGTTCTGCCGGGGCACGGCGGGCTGGTGCTGCGTCTCGGTGAGTGACAGCTGGCGGCGGTTGAACTCCCCCGAACGCCGGGTGTACTCGTCCCCGCTGCTCCCGCCTCCTCCGCCGCCGCCGCCGTGGTTCAAGAAGGCGTGCTTCCCTCCCGCCGGCCCGTCCTCGTTGTTGCTATGGGAACTCACGGAACTGTGGCACTCTGAGCCCGAGTCGGTCATCCCGCGAGGGGACACGGGCATGCAGGCCGCCATCTGGTAGACGGGGTTTTGGAAGGACAGGGGGGCGAGGAGTTGGGGGGGTCGGCCCGGCGGGGTTTCTGTGCCCAGGGCGGCGGGGGGCTGTGCCGGCCTCCTCAGAGTCGGACCTCCGGGCACGTTGCCCTGCGGGACTCTGGCTGACCAGCCGCCCCCAGAGATCGGGCCTTCGCCCAGGGCGTCCGAGGAGCTCGGACCCGGACCGCCTTCCAGACCGCGGGGGTCCTGGAGGTCCACCATGGACAGGCTCTTGCTGCCGTTGGCCATGCCCAGGTCCGGTTCATTGGTCTCAGAGTAACTTGAACTGCGTGCCGGGGAAGGATGGATCCCTGAGCTCCGGGTCACAAAGAACAGGTCCTTATTCTCCGGGGTCGGGGAGGGTAACCTGGTGAAGTCGACTAACCTGAAACATAAAGCAAACGTTAGAAATCATTCTGTACTTTTCTCTGGATGGAAATTAAACTGATGTGAAACAACACAGGACGCAAGATAATCATTGGATGAAAGAAATGTAATTAATTAATTACCAAATCACGCCATTGAATGGTCAGATTAAATAAAAAAACATTTTTTTTGGGGGGTTATTTACAAAGCTTCCACAGACACATCATCACTATGCAGAGACAGGAAGTGGATCGGTTCTGATGTGGCAGACAACGGGCTGCTAAAATATAACCCGGACCTCATTGAATTTAAATCCATAATATCAGTAACGGGCAGGCAGGAGGTTGATTTGGAGTATTCACAGCTAGTTGTGGATTTATTTATTATCTTTTTACAATCAGAAGCGGCTCGAGTTACAAAAGGTTGAGAACATCAACCTTTTTTTTCTCTTCTGGTTTATGTAATAAGGGACATTAATAAAAACATTTCCGTAAATGTGCCAGAGTTAGCCAAGAGGCTATTTTTCATCTGTAGTCCCGAGACCTTAAACAGCACAATGAGCTGTTAGCAGAGCGTTAGCCGCCGTGAGCATGCTAACCGTACGGCGATGACCTTACGTTAGCATGTAGCGCTTAGCGAAGCGATAGTAACAGAAGTGGATCAGAGTCATCTGGATGCTTTTCGAGAGGCTTCTGCACTCGTTTGCTTCGTCCCCTCGTCTCCTTCCCTTCCTTCCTTCCCTTCACTGCTTCATTACCTTGACAGACGTGATTTATGGTCCAATAATCTGCCTCCTTCTCGTCTCCTCCCTCTCTCTGTGTCCTTCTCCCTTGGTTCCTTTTCCGTCATAACTTCTTCTTTTATTCTGCTCGACCCCCCCTAACAGCTATTGATCCTGGGCCCCTGATCACCATGACGATACCAGCTGACTCTCTTCCTGCTCCTTCCCGTATGATCTCATCCGCTCCGGGTGTTGCGTTTCCTGCCGTTCAATATTTCCCTGCACCCTCGGGTGCCTTCGCCTTAATCTTTGTAAGCGTCACCGTGCCGTCGTGCTGCCGGGGGGTGAGAGGACGGGAGATGAGGGCGGTACAGGAGCGTAAACGGGGTTTCCTCTGGCCGATGTATACAAGCAGGGGCCTCAGTATGCCACGCATTAACTGGTCTTAGATAATAATAGATAACTCAGTCTTTGAGACCCCAGAACAGTATCTACGTGGTCCCAGAACAGTATCTACGTGGTCCCAGAGGTTTATTAAAGGGTCTGAGACCCCAGAACAGTATCTACGTGGTCCCAGAGGTTTATTAAAGGGTCTGAGACCCCATAACAGTATCTACGTGGTCCCAGAGGTTTATTAAAGGGTCTGAGACCCCAGAACAGTATCTACGTGGTCCCAGAGGTTTATTAAAGGGTCTGAGAGCCCAGAACAGTATCTACGTGGTCTCAGAGGTTTATTAAAGGGTCCGAGACCCCAGAACAGTATCTACGTGGTCTCAGAGGTTTATTAAAGGGTCCGAGAGCCCAGAACAGTATCTACGTGGTCCCAGAACAGTATCTACCTGGTCTCAGAGGTTTATTAAAGGGTCTGTGACCCCAGAACAGTATCTACGTGGTCCCAGAGGTTTATTAAAGGGTCCGAGAGCCCAGAACAGTATCTACGTGGTCTCAGAGGTTTATTAAAGGGTCCGAGAGCCCAGAACAGTATCTACGTGGTCCCAGAGGTTTATTAAAGGGTCTGAGACCCCAGAACAGTATCTACGTGGTCCCAGAGGTTTATTAAAGGGTCCGAGAGCCCAGAACAGTATCTACGTGGTCTCAGAGGTTTATTAAAGGGTCCGAGAGCCCAGAACAGTATCTACGTGGTCCCAGAACAGTATCTACCTGGTCCCAGAGGTTTATTAAAGGGGCCGAGAGCCCAGAACAGTATCTACGTGGTCCCAGAACAGTATCTACGTGGTCCCAGAGGTTTATTAAAGGGTCCGAGAGCCCAGAACAGTATCTACGTGGTCCCAGAACAGTATCTACGTGGTCCCAGAGGTTTATTAAAGGGGCCGAGAGCCCAGAACAGTATCTACGTGGTCCCAGAACAGTATCTACGTGGTCCCAGAACAGCATCTACGTGGTCCCAGATGTTTATTAAAGGGTCCGAGAGCCCAGAACAGTATCTACCTGGTCTCAGAGGTTTATTAAAGGGTCTGAGACCCCAGAACAGTATCTACGTGGTCCCAGAGGTTTATTAAAGGGTCTGAGACCCCAGAACAGTATCTACGTGGTCCCAGATGTTTATTAAAGGGTCCGAGAGCCCAGAACAGTATCTACCTGGTCTCAGAGGTTTATTAAAGGGTCTGAGACCCCAGAACAGTATCTACGTGGTCCCAGATGTTTATTAAAGGGTCTTAATGTATCTGTAACGCATACATCCTCACTAATCTCACCCCGACAGGTCGTTGTCGATGACCATCTTCTGCAGGCCGCTGGAGATGCTGCAGCTGGCCTCGGGGGGGGGCGAGCTGCAGCCCATGTTCTCCGAGGACGGGCCGGGCGTCACCGTGACGCAGGACGGGTTAGACAGCGCCGTGTTCACCTCCCGCAGGATCCTGGGCAGAGGACCCAGCTTGGAGGCGGCACTCTGAAGAAAGAGACGTAATTATGTTTTAAGCCAAATCAAATATTACTCTGCACCGCTTCGGTCGGGGAGTTAATCCGAGTTTCATTTCCGTGCCGTTTTTTTCTTTTTTGTTGTTGCTGAATTTGATATTTTTTTTTTAAGACCTAGTTATTTTTCCCGATGCCATGCAATCAAATCTCTTATTCAGACAACATGCTGAATTATGCATGAGGCCGGCCAGTCTGATGGACTCACTGGATTCCTGAATTATTGAAAGATAAGGTTTCAGATGCTCTGCACCCCCAAAAGAACCTTGAATCTTCCCGTCCTCATTATTACCAGCTTCCCATCTGCTACCAGAGCTAATGTAAACCATTGATATGCCTCACCCAGCCCCATTGTTCTGTTTATGTAATGCAATTATGAATTATGGACTGATGTACGATGAACATCCTAATGTAGTCTTGTGATAAAGACCTTTGGACCTTCTGAAAAGTCGAATCCTATAATTTATGACATCTGCAGAATATATATATACTGTATATATAAATAATAATAATAATAATGTGGAATACTGCAAACCCTGGATATTTCAGTACCTGGTCCATCTGGGACACCACCTCAGAAAGGAGCGAGTGCAGGGTGGAGAGTTCCCTGCCGAGGTCGATGTAGCCCTCGAAGCCCGCCGTGTTGGAGATGGTCTCCGGGTTGGAGATCTCCAGCAGGAAGCGCTGCATGTTGGTCCACTCGTGCTCCAGGAACTGGTTCATGAAGGACATGTACTCTTCCTTGTTCCCGAATCTGAAGGCAGGAACCGGGACAAAGGGAGTTATTGTTCTGCTCAAAAGCGTTTCACGGTTTCATGGTTTCATGGTTTCATGGTTTCATGGGTCCTCCATCCAAACACACACACACACACACACTCACTTGGTGAAGTTGGCCAGGTTCTGCGTAACCTTGGCGATGAGCGTGAGCGTGCGCGCCGTGCGGTCGTCCGGGTACTCCTGCATCAAGTTGAAAAGCGAGGGCGACATGACGGCCGGACACAGGAAGCGCAGGAACAACGAGGCGCTGATCAGACGCTCGCTGATGTCCGGGCGACCTCGGTTGCTGCATTCCTGTCGCCAGGAGGCGAACACCTCTTTCAGCTCTCGGGGGAAGACACTGGAGAGAGAGAGGGGGGGGGGAGGAGAGAGAGAGGGGGGGAGGGAGAGAGAGAGAGAGGGGGGGGGGAGGAGAGAGAGAGGGGGGGGGAGGGAGGGAGAGATGCCACATGAATGGAAGTGGTCAACAATCTAAGGTTCTTTAGTTCAGGTATAAACGTACAATCTAAGGTTCTTTAGTTCAGGTATAAACGTACAATCTAAGGTTCTTTAGTTCAGGTATAAACGTACAATCTAAGGTTCTTTAGTTCAGGTATAAACGTACAATCTAAAGTTCTTTAGTTCAGGTATAAACGTACAATCTAAGGTTCTTTAGTTCAGGTATAAACGTACAATCTAAGGTTCTTTAGTTCAGGTATAAACGTACAATCTAAGGTTCTTTAGTTCAGGTATAAACGTACAATCTAAGGTTCTTTAGTTCAGGTATAAACGTACAATCTAAAGTTCTTTAGTTCAGGTATAAACGTACAATCTAAAGTTCTTTAGTTCAGGTATAAACGTACAATCTAAGGTTCTTTAGTTCAGGTATAAACGTACAATCTAAGGTTCTTTAGTTCAGGTATAAACGTACAATCTAAAGTTCTTTAGTTCAGGTATAAACGTACAATCTAAGGTTCTTTAGTTCAGGTATAAACGTACAATCTAAAGTTCTTTAGTTCAGGTATAAACGTACAATCTAAGGTTCTTTAGTTCAGGTATAAACGTACAATCTAAAGTTCTTTAGTTCAGGTATAAACGTACAATCTAAAGTTCTTTAGTTCAGGTATAAACGTACAATCTAAAGTTCTTTAGTTCAGGTATAAACGTACAATCTAAGGTTCTTTAGTTCAGGTATAAACGTACGTGGTGTATTCTTTTTCTTCTTTTTGTATTTTATATTGGGGATGTTTGTTTTTTGGATTCTCAAAAAAGTGAATTTTTCAGAAAGGAGGTTTTGCTCAGATTCACTTTTCTTCCACAGTCTCTGAATCCCGGAGCAGAAACAGAGACGTCCCTTCTGAGGCATCGGACCAATCACGATGAAGAGCACCACCCTCGTTTCTGCATATCATTTGCATCTCATTTTGAACCTTCGATAGGATGCTGCACGCTTTTCTTTTGCATTTGTCACGGGGTGAAAACGACACGCAGGAAGCCGTCACTGATTTGATTGCAATCACTTTCCATACAATCCTGTGCCAATACATTATCATCATTTTGAATGTTCTTTGCAACTCCAGGATAATTTCTTCTGCTTTCCAATTCGGCATAATTTTATCCCAACTTATAACCGCAGAGAAACACTGGAAATATTGAATATGTTTAACAAATGAAAGAAACTTCTTCTGATTGGAGAGAACATGCGACCCCTCTGAAAGGATGAATGAGCCTCGTGTTTGACCTTCGGTGAAAGGTCACATCTACACGTTTTAAACAACAGAATTTAGATGTCATTGTTGTTGTTAATAAGCCTGTTTGTGCTCTGAATGAAGCAGAATGGACGCTCAACGCGGTGACGACGTCGTGCTCGTGTGCGGTGACCACGTGCTCACCAGTAGGAGTTGATGATCTTGCAGAAGGCCAGCTCGCAGCACATCTTCAGGTTGCTCTGGTGCTCGTGCAGGTCGCCCGAGGAGCACCTGGACGGATCCACCTCGCAGTTCTCGTCTGACTCGTAGAGAGCCTTGATGAACTCACCTGAAGGAACGACAACACGACAACACCGAGGAGGTGAAGGCACGCACAGATATCTGCAAACGGAGCACAGACAGACGAGAACGAGGTGGAGAGAGCGGCTCGTCTTCTCCTCAGACTCACCGAGGGCGTCCTGCAGGTACTTCTGGCCCACCAGCTTGAGGTATTCCTCGATGGCCTTCGTGGCCAGCGTGTTCTCCCTGAAGATGAGGTGCTCGTTCTCCCCGCAGCGGTCCACCTCTGACATCATCAAGTCTGTGAGGAAGTCCTGCAGGAGAAAAGCAGAGTGGTTACCCACAGTTAGCCCCCCTACGCTCCATAACAACAACAACAACAACAACAACAACAACATAGGTCTCATCCTGGTTAAATGAGCAACTTGTGCAAACGTCTTGAGACCAAAAGCCAAACCTTCATAGATTAATTTCTAATGGAGGAAAGATTCACTTGTAAGGATTTTGAATAGAATTATGCATTATATATATTATATTTTGCATTACAAACACAAACAGAAGACTTGAACACGCGTGAGGAACATCTTCAGACGCCGTTATCGCTGCTTTGTGCTCGACTGCCTAATTAACCAGCGCTCCCATCCAATACGTGGTTACCACGCTGTCTCCAGTCGTCAAGGCTCTGCACGCCGTTCTGCTGCCTGCGGCCGTTATGATGAGCCCTGAGTTTAGTCTGCAGGTTCTTGCGTACCAGTTCATGTGTTCACAGGCCATTAAATACCTGTGAACCTCATCTAAATAACTCCATGCAAGTTGAGTACAATGAAAGTAAATGAAAAGATTGAACCTGAATTAACAGATGTGTTTGTTTTGTACCGGTATTGCAACTATTTCACAGACTTTCTTTGTGCAGGTGAGCAGCGATGCTCACACATCCCCCTCGTTAACACCTGTGATGATTCAACAGGTTGTTGACCAGTAAATGTGGGGAAGAAAAGGACATATCCAGAGATGGAACAATATGTTTACCATTGATCAGCTGAACAAGTGACAGGACTCACATTGTTTACATAAAGGCAGCAAACAAACGCTTTAAAGATCTTTTGCTCGATGAAGACAAAATAAAATGTTTCCAATTCATGGAAATGGAGAGCAGCACATAAGAAAAGGCACCTGAGGAAATGTGGATACACATTATTAAGTTTCTCCCAAAGTTACGATCACTTTAAATACATATATACGTATATTTAAAGTGATCTATATATAAATACAGTATTCATCAGGCTCTCATGTACGTCCCCCGGCAGCTTGTTAAACCAGGGAACCAGCGTGGCGGCGGGGGAGGAGAGAGGCAAGTGACAGATGTGAGGAGGGAGAAGGAGAGCAAGAAGAGAAGGAGAGGAAGAGGAGAAGGAGGAGAAGGAGAGGAAGAGGAAGAGGAGACAGAGCGGCGGTCTTTTAAAGAACAGAGGACGAGGCGGAGAGAAAGCCGCGGTTTCTATAGCTGCTGCAGGAGCTTGTTATCCGGCTAATCAGAGACGCACCACAGGGAGCCAATCAGCACTGATGTGCAGCGAGAGGAGAGCTTTCCACCCATGCTCCTCACACACACACACACACACACACACACACACACACACACACACACACACACCACCACACACACACACACACACACACACACACACACACACACACACACACACACACACACACACACACTAAATCTCAACTTTTGACAAATGCGCATATAAATAAATATTCCAATCAGACCAAGATGGTGGCGTCACAGGTGTGCACGTCAGTTTGGGTAGATACATGTTTTCACGTTTTATTGTAACAACATGTCGACAAAGCAAATCTAAATTCATGTGTCTGCGTTCGTATTTAAAGTATAAATACAGGTCCACAAAACATGAGAGGCACTCAAGGGGAGAAATGAAAGTCAGCGTATGGAGACAAGACAGATCAAAGTCACCAGACATAAGAATAAGAACATGTAAACATCTCATAAATAAGAATAACATGTAAACATCTCATAAATAAGAATAACATGTAAACATCTCATAAATGAGAATAAGAACATGTAAACATCTCATAAATGAGAATAACATGTAAACATCTCATAAATGAGAATAAGAACATGTAAACATCTCATAAATAAGAATAACATGTAAACATCTCATAAATGAGAATAAGAACGAATAAGAACATGTAAACATCTCATAAATGAGAATAAGAACATGTAAACACCTCATAAATGAGAAGAAGAACTTGTAAACACCTCATAAATGAGAAGAAGAACATGTAAACATCTCATAAATGAGAAGAAGAACATGTAAACATCTCATAAATGAGAAGAATAACATGTAAACATCTCATAAATGAGAATAAGAACGAATAAGAACATGTAAACATCTCATAAATGAGAATAAGAACATGTAAACACCTCATAAATGAGAAGAAGAACTTGTAAACACCTCATAAATGAGAATAAGAACTTGTAAACACCTCATAAATGAGAAGAAGAACATGTAAACATCTCATAAATGAGAATAAGAACATGTAAACACCTCATAAATGAGAAGAAGAACTTGTAAACACCTCATAAATGAGAAGAAGAACATGTAAACATCTCATAAATGAGAATAAGAACATGTACTATTAGTGTGGCTATTAATGTGGTTACTAGTGTGGCTATTAGTGCTAGCTACTAGTGTGGCTATTAGTGCTAGCTACTAGTGTGGCTATTAGTGCTAGCTACTAGTGTGGCTATTAGTGCTAGCTACTAGTGTGGCTATTAGTGCTAGCTACTAGTGTGGCTATTAGTGCTAGCTACTAGTGTGGCTATTAGTGCTAGCTACTAGTGTGGCTATTAGTGCTAGCTACTAGTGTGGCTATTAGTGCTAGCTACTAGTGTGGCTATTAGTGCTAGCTACTAGTGTGGCTATTAGTGTGGCTATTAGTGTGGCTGAAAGGGTTGGTAGCTGGCTAACTGCCTGCCTTACTGCCTGCCCAATGACTGCTTTGTATGCTTTAGAAAAGGGTAGACAGTAATGTTAAGCATATATATATATATATATATATATATATATATATATATATATATATATATATATATATATATATATATATATATATATATATAGAACCACCGGTGTTCTAAGACTCTGAGCAATCGCGTCCTAAAAAGTGACTCCTTTTCTTTTCCCTCAGTCTTTTCTCTGATGATGCCCTCAATCCTGCAGCCTGCCCCCTCCTTCCCTTCCCTTTGCTTCAGTGCTAATAAGGAGAAGTAGAACGCTCTCTGTATCGCTGCCACATCTCATCAGCCAAACCATGCCTCAGAAACAAAGAAAGCACACAGAGACAGGAGGGTGATATGAAGGCTGCATGGAGATCAGATCTAATAAATAGTTGGGACCCGAGACGAGGAGCTCCCAGTAGACGCAGTAGAAACTCATAAAGTATTGTCCGTTGTGCTGATGTACACACAGCAATCTAATGGTGTGTGTGTGTGTGTGTGTGCACTGCTTACATCTCTTTATGCAATATTCCACTGCACATTTTTGAAGCTGAAATATGGATTCACAGGTGTCGCTCAGACAGACCTGAGAGCCGGGACACGTGGGTTTTTTAAATGACTTGCAATTACTGCAAAGAACATCGAGTCTGGGGGAGAAGACGTTGAAGCAAAAGCTCAGATGGTTTGATTTATTTATTTTTATGTGTTTCTATGGTGCAATACAAACCATAGCTATACAAAGACTGAGAGCAATAAACAATGGCCTTAAAAGGGAAAATACTGGAGCAGGAAGAAGCACGAGGTGGTTCAGTTACAGCACATTGTCTTCTTAATTCAGCCCCTTTAAAATCGAATACCACAGACTGATCCCAGAGCTGTGTTCTGCCGCGCATCACGTGGGGAATCGATCACGTTGAATGTAAAAAACAAAGGAAAAAGGACGATTTGACGACTGAACGAGAAACAAAAAGATATTAAAATGCATTCAACGGCTTTTCTTAACGAAAGAAAAGCTTTATTCCAAGAAATAAATTCCAACGGTGTCCAACAAAGCATAAATTGAGCATATCAGGTTTTCATTTGGCACGACGCTTATATTTAGTTCGTAGATTGTTTTTGTCGTGTGAATGGATAAATAAACATCATTAATGGAGACGTCACGGTTTGTGGAACTAATGGGATTCATTAAAAAAAACTAAATGGAAATAACCCGTTGATGCTTCGAGAGCTGCTACTCACGTACACACACACACACACACACACACACACACAGACGCACACACAGACACACAAATACACTTTTCTTTTGGAGGGGGATAATATAAAATGACAAAGTTTGGGTTTCAATTATTAAAGTTTTTGTGAGAAAATTGGACGCGAGGAGAAAATAGAAACCCGATAACAAAAGCAATCGGACCGATCGATGAGGCCCGGTTTCCAACCCGGGGGCAAAAAGCAGGAACCTGCAGTCTCTCCATCCTCTCCCTCTCCCTCTCCTCATCTCTCCATCTCTTTCTCCCTCTCCCTCTCCTCATCTCTCCATCTCTTTCTGCCTCTCCATCCTCTCCCTCTCCTCATCTCTCCGTCTCTTTCTGCCTCTCCATCCTCTCCCTCTCCTCATCTATCCATCCTCTCCCTCTCCTCATCTTTCATCTCTTTTCTGCCTCTCCATCCTCTCCCTCTCCCTATCCTCATCTCTCCGTCTCTTTCTCCCTCTCCATCCTTTCCCTCTCCTCATCTTTCCATCTCTTTCTCCCTCTCCATCCTTTCCCTCTCCATCCTCTCCCTCTCCATCCTTTCCCTCTCCTCATCTCTCCTCATCTTTCTGCCTCTCCATCCTTTCCCTCTCCATCCTCTCCCTCTCCATCCTTTCCCGTCTCCTCATCTCTCATCTCTTTCTCCCTCTCCATCCTCTCCATCTCCTCATCTTTCCATCTCTTTCTCTCTCTCCATCCTCTCCCTCTCCTCATCTCTCCATCTCTTTCTGCCTCTCCATCCTCTCCCTCTCCTCATCTTTCTCTCTCTCCATCCTCTCCCTCTCCTCATCTCTCCTCATCTTTCTCCCTCTCCATCCTCTCCCTCTCCTCATCTCTTCATCTCTTTCTCCCTCTCCATCCTCTCCCTCTCCTCATCTCTCCGTCTCTTTCTCCCTCTCCATCCTCTCCCTCTCCTCATCTTTCCATCTCTTTCTGCCTCTCCATCCTTTCCCTCTCCTCATCTCTCCGTCTCTTTCTCCCTCTCCCTCTCCATCCTCTCCCTCTCCTCATCTCTCCATCTCTTTCTCCCTCTCCATCCTCTCCCTCTCCTCATCTTTCCATCTCTTTCTGCCTCTCCATCCTTTCCCTCTCCTCATCTCTCCGTCTCTTTCTGCCTCTCCCTCTCCTCATCTCTCCGTCTCTTTCTCCCTCTCCCTCCTCTCCCTCTCCTCATCTCTCCGTCTCTTTCTCCCTCTCCCCATCTCTCCGTCTCTTTCTCCCTCTCCATTCTCTCCCTCTCCATCCTCTCCCTCTCCTCATCTCTCCGTCTCTTTCTCCCTCTCCATCCTTTCCCTCTCCTCATCTTTCTCTCTCTCCATCCTCTCCCTCTCCTCATCTCTCCGTCTCTTTCTCCCTCTCCATTCTCTCCCTCTCCATCCTCTCCCTCTCCTCATCTTTCCATCTCTTTCTCTCTCTCCATCCTCTCCCTCTCCTCATCTTTCTCTCTCTCCATCCTCTCCCTCTCCTCATCTCTCCGTCTCTTTCTCCCTCTCCATTCTCTCCCTCTCCATCCTCTCCCTCTCCTCATCTCTCCGTCTCTTTCTCCCTCTCCATTCTCTCCCTCTCCATCCTCTCCATCTCCTCATCTTTCCATCTCTTTCTCTCTCTCCATCCTCTCCCTCTCCTCATCTTTCTCTCTCTCCATCCTCTCCCTCTCCTCATCTCTCCGTCTCTTTCTCCCTCTCCATCCTCTCCCTCTCCTCATCTCTCCGTCTCTTTCTCCCTCTCCATTCTCTCCCTCTCCATCCTCTCCCTCTCCTCATCTCTCCATCTCTTTCTCCCTCTCCATCCTCTCCCTCTCCTCATCTCTCCATCTCTTTCTCCCTCTCCATCCTCTCCCTCTCCTCGTCTTTCCGGGTTGAGGCCCGATGGAAATGAAAACCTCGTTGTTCAACACAAACACAACCGAAGCGGCGACGGCTGCAGCGACTAAGTGCACATGATCATTCTGAGTCGAGGTCAGACCGGAGGGCTTGTTCAGCGTCACTGTGACATGCTGTGCATATTCTGCATGGCCGTCGGCCTCGTCTTTTATATTAAGTGCAATCCCACCGAGCTCCGACATGCATTTGATTGTTAAATATATAAATATATATATTTCTTTTATTCCAGACACATGAGTCCATAAATAGACACGTCGTCTCATGTTGGGTCTTAAAAGCAGAAAGATGAAATTCTCCCCTGTTCTCAGACACGTCGATGCTTTGAGCTACAAGCTGATAGCACGCTAACATTAGCACACTAACATTAGCACAAAGGACAGCGGCGGTTGATGGGAACGTCATTAGGTTGTGCACGTATAGTTGGTCACGTGACACGTGGCGCACGAGGCAGATCTCCTCCCAAAGGTTTAGAGTCCTGGGCTGAGGTGTGGAGCCTCCTTCATATGTTTTATTTTGCCTCTGCGTATTGACGTGCGATCTAATAAGAAATCATACAAATATCTTTCTCCTTATTTCCACACTCTGCATGCCTTGCGCCTGGCATTTAAAAGCATCGGAGGGCCGATGAATCTCATGAAGATAAAGCGTGGAGGAAAGAAGAGGAGGCGGCGCCAACAGAGACGTCAAGAAGCTCCGATGTGTTGAGCGTTCTCTTGTTAACGGGGCTGCTGCAATGCTCCTTCTCCCTTCTCACCTTGCTCTCCTCCTTGTTGGGGCCTTCACCTTTTCTCCGTTTCTTCCTCCCTCGCTCCACGCTATTAGAGGGGGGGGGGGGGGGGGGGGCGATCCAATAAAGATCCTGCTGGAATTACAAAAACACTCAGAAGATGCGTCGCCTTCGCAGTGCATTGACGTCCTGATCCGATTAGAGCTCGTACAGTAGATACAGCAGCACGTCTCGCTAACGTCTTCATCTCACTCGATAGCCCGTCTCCTCCAACGCGGCTCATTTCATCACAAGAGGGCTCACCTCTTGAGGGGAGTGCTGCAGCTATAATCCAGTGTCCCAGAAATGGTACAGAGGAGTTCCCCGTTAATGGGGAGGGTGCGTCAACACACATACATCCCAGTGGAACACAGAACTACCGGACTTCATGTCAATCATTTGACTAACGGTGCTCATCACCACTGTTGACGGAGCCGAGTGCAACGATACTGAATAAAAACTGGGCCGCAGAGGGTGGAGAGACATTAGTTTACCTCGAGGGGCAGTGACATATCAACACAATAATAACCAGCCAAAAAACTGACCTTTGCCTCTTCTGACCTTTATCTCTTCTGACCTTTATCTCTTCTGACCTTTATCTCTTCTGACCTTTGTCTCTTCTGACCTTTATCTCTTCTGACCTTTGTCTCTTCTGACCTTTGCCTCTTCTGACCTTTGTCTCTTCTGACCTTTGACTCTTCTAACCTTTGTCTCTTCTGACCTTTGACTCTTCTAACCTTTATCTCTTCTGACCTTTATCTCTTCTGACCTTTATCTCTTCTGACCTTTGCCTCTTCTGACCTTTGTCTCTTCTGACCTTTGCCTCTTCTGACCTTTGACTCTTCTAACCTTTATCTCTTCTGACCTTTGTCTCTTCTAACCTTTGACTCTTCTAACCTTTATCTCTTCTGACCTTTGACTCTTCTAACCTTTATCTCTTCTGACCTTTGACTCTTCTAACCTTTATCTCTTCTGACCTTTATCTCTTCTGACCTTTGCCTCTTCTGACCTTTGTCTCTTCTGACCTTTGTCTCTTCTGACCTTTGCCTCTTCTGACCTTTGTCTCTTCTAACCTTTATCTCTTCTAACCTTTAT
The DNA here is from genome assembly GCF_009769545.1 of Cyclopterus lumpus. Classification (NCBI taxonomy): domain Eukaryota; kingdom Metazoa; phylum Chordata; class Actinopteri; order Perciformes; family Cyclopteridae; genus Cyclopterus; species Cyclopterus lumpus. The sequence goes on along the minus strand of NC_046977.1, from coordinate 1,256,040 downwards.
CTCTTCTGACCTTTGCCTCTTCTGACCTTTGTCTCTTCTGACCTTTGCCTCTTCTGACCTTTATCTCTTCTGACCTTTGTCTCTTCTGACCTTTGCCTCTTCTGACCTTTGCCTCTTCTGACCTTTGCCTCTTCTGACCTTTATCTCTTCTAACCTTTATCTCTTCTGACCTTTGTCTCTTCTGACCTTTGCCTCTTCTGACCTTTGTCTCTTCTGACCTTTGCCTCTTCTGACCTTTGCCTCTTCTGACCTTTGTCTCTTCTGACCTTTGTCTCTTCTGACCTTTGTCTCTTCTGACCTTTGCCTCTTCTGACCTTTGCCTCTTCTGACCTTTGCCTCTTCTGACCTTTGCCTATACACAGTCACATACATCGTAATACAACCCCAGGCCTATTTACTCATGCACAAAATTGAATAAGTGACCCTCAACCACCTGCTAACGTCGTGTGATTTGCACGTAGGCGCGCGTACAGAGTGAGGCGGGCGCAGAGTGAGGCGTGCACAGAGTGAGGAGCGCACAGAGTGAGGCGCGCGCAGAGTGAGGCACGCACAGAGTGAGGCGCTCGCACAGATTGAGGCGCTCGCAGAGTGAGGCGCGCGCACAGAGTGAGGCGCTCGCACAGAGTGAGGCGCGGGCGCAGAGTGAGGCGTGCACAGAGTGAGGAGCGCACAGAGTGAGGCGCGCGCAGAGTGAGGCGCGCACAGAGTGAGGCGCTCGCACAGATTGAGGCGCTCGCAGAGTGAGGCGCGCGCACAGAGTGAGGCGCTCGCACAGATTGAAGCGCTCGCACAGAGTGAGGCGCGCGCACAGAGTGAGGCGCGCGCACAGAGTGAGGCGCTCGCACAGAGTGAGGCGCTCGCACAGAGTGAGGCGCGCGCACAGAGTGAGGCGCTCGCACAGATTGAGGCGCTCGCAGAGTGAGGCGCTCGCACAGATTGAGGCGCTCGCACAGAGTGAGGCGCTCGCACAGAGTGAGGCGCTCGCACAGAGTGAGGCGCTCGCACAGATTGAGGCGCTCGCACAAAGTGATGCGCTCGCACAGAGTGAGGCGTGCACAGAGTGAGACGCTCGCACAGAGTGAGGCGCTCGCACAGATTGAGGCGCTCGCACAAAGTGATGCGCTCGCACAGAGTGAGGCGCTCGCACAAAGTGATGCGCTCGCACAGAGTGAGGCGTGCACAGAGTGAGGCGTGCACAGAGTGAGACGCGCGCACAGAGTGAGGCGCAGAGCGCTCACCAACGCGCCCCGGCATCGATATGGCGATCGATGATTCATCATTCGCTCAAGTGAATTTGCTCGATTCCTAAACATAACCCGCCAATGTTCGCAAAGGCCGCAGCTTAACCGGCGTATTGTGAAGAAGTAAACCTTGAAACATGTGTGTGTGTAATGCAGCCGTGCAGCAGCAGAGGATTTCCAAATTAGGCCTCAGTAATATTTTAGAACAAGTGGCGTGACATGTACTCAAGTGTATGTGCACTGCCTTGAACGATGGGAGTCTTTTCAGACAGGAAGTCTTTGTAGCTAACGGGAGTGACGCTTGACATTCTGGAAGCAGCTTTCATTAAATCTTCCTGTTTACGTCAGTCTGTTAAAAGGCAACGGCAGCTTTTCTGTTCTGTTCTGCTGCTCCCGTCTTTACAGCCCCACAAAGATGCACAATGAAAAGGTGACACACACACACACACACACACACACACACACACACACACACAACACACACCACACACACACACACACACACACACACACACACACACACACACAACACACGTCCTTCTAACGATGAGCAACCTTGAAATATCATCTCTTCATGAGCAGCTCATCCACGAGCAAAGCCGAAGAGAGGGGCCGGGGAAGTAAAAGTTTTAGTGGGGATTAATTAATCGCAGACGATTAAGGACGCGCCGGTCTCTGCGGGGACCGGCTGAGTCCTTCTGCTCCATCAATCAGCAGCTCAGTCCCGGGCCTCAACACAGGCTGTGTGGACGGACATGCCTCCTTAAGCAGCTGAGACGAGACGCGAGTCAGAGAAAGTTTCAACGCTTCTGCCGACGAGATAAACGTCAAGGAAACTGAGATCGAGGCGCTGCAGTGAAGAAAGGCCGAACAATATTCCACCGACAGAGTCAGACGAGAACAACAAGAGGACGGTTTCCAGACGACAACTAAGAACATGTCTGTTCTGGAGCGTAATCGGATTCATCCGGGATGTCAAACTTCTTTCTTTGTAGATAAATGGGCGAATAGTTTCCTCAATTTATCACTTAATCGTTTGGTCTGTGAAAAGAAGACCACATCTTTTAAATGTCTCGTTTTGTCTAGCTCTAAGATATTCAACGACTCGATTCATTTCGATTAATCGACTCCTTTCGTCCTCTTGTCGTCAGCAGCCAATGGGACGGCTTTCCCCTCCCCCACGTCTCGCACTCCGATGTTACGCAAGGTAATAACATATTTTAAAAAGCCCACGTTTGTCTCGCCGCGGCGCTAAAAACCAGACAAACACGTCAAGTGAACTAACAGTCGGGAGATTATCCGAGTCCAGCGGCCGGCTGCCGTGGGACACTCGGCCCCTACTGGGGCGGACTAATCCGATACATTGTGCTTCTGTCCCGTGAAGCACCGCAGGGGATACATGGAAGGGATTAGCTCGAGTTAAACATGTAATACAGGCTGCTGCAGCCAGGAAACCACCTCTCTGCCTGCTCTACATTACAGCTGAGTCGGGGTCAAAGGTTAAGCTCTGAGCGCTACGTAAAGACTCGTCAGTACCTCGGGAGATACCCGTCTGACTGGTTTTCGTGGTACTAACCTTGGCCTTGCCGGTGCTCTGCAGGATGTGGACCAGCGCACACGCCATCTCCTCCTTGTTCTTGACGCTAATCCCGGGCTCCAGCACCGAGCAGAGCAGCATGTAGTTGTTGGTGGTGTACTCGGCGAACTCCTTGTACATCTCCATGGGGAGGATGCTCATGCTCTGGTAGCGCGCCTTGATCCGGATCATGGGCCCGGACGTCTTGCCCTTGGGGGGGTTGGGCGTGCTGACGGCGTACCACTTCTCCATGAACTGCCGGCCGGTGACGGCGTCGACGGGGATGTTGACGAGTCCGATGTAACTGTTCTTGTCCTTCTTCTTCTTCTTGTCCGTGTCCTTGTAGAGGTGGACCGCCACGCTCCTGACGGCGGGCAGGTTGTTGAACTCGAAGTGCTCCCCCCAGAAGACGTTGTCGGTCTTGAGCTTGCAGGTGGTGCGGGCGTACAGCGAGTCGTCCAGGCACAGCTCGCAGAAGTATTTCTTTTTGGCCGGCAGGTCCTTGGCCTCGATGATCCAGAGCCTCAGCAGGTTCTCCACCCGCCGGCTGTTGTCCTGGTCGGTTAGAAACATTGGAGAGCACAGTTCAGAGCCATAGTTTCAGTGGAGGAACCGAGCTAGACGTTAATTATAAATGTCTGCAGAGGATCTGCCTCAAGTCTTCTTGAACATTTTTAAATGACGTAAAACACTTTTCACGGTAGTGATTGAAAACCCTTTTTTCTGTTCTCTCCTGCGTCTGCGGTCTCTAAAACAGAAACCTCACTCCCACGTTGTTATTTCACAAAGTGCTGCCCTCGTTGTCATGTCAACCATCCACACTGCCAGCAGGGGGCAGATCTCTGGCCCATTATTCAAATCGTCTGGACGACCACGAGAAACGAGGAGCAAGTAATTACGTTATTGGAGCGAAATGCCGGATCTTCTGTTCTACAGTCGTCACAGCTCAATTTAGTCTTTAATGTGTGTGTGTGTGTGTGTGTGTGTGTGTGTGTGTGTGGTTCACTCAGTATTGTCAGCAGTGTTATACATTTTTCCAAATTCCCCCGTTTTCAAAATGACTCCCTACACTAAATCAAGGTGCTCCATACCTTCAATTAGTAATTAAAATGTGCCTTATGACACGGAAAGGTGTTTACACTCCAGCCCTCAAAAGACGACACCTCTGTAAAGAGGCTCATTATCATAATTACCCATAATTATAACGCTGTGCAAGCTTTAGCATTCAGACTTCCTCATTAACATGTATTATACATTTATTATATATTTATTATACATTTATTATATATCTGGCAAGTCGCTGAACATATTTTCATCTTGAGATCAAACGCTGACCTCTGAACCTTCAAGGTCAAACCGGTGGAGTCTGTTGACGTGTTTAGAGTTCTGTAGACGCGTGTCCCAGTAAATAAGAGGAACACCTTGTGACAATGTCAACACCACGGAGCTCCTCCCGTCTTTATGATAATCTAGTGGGATCAATTGGGACACTTGTACGCGAAGGCGTTGGCGGCGATTGCTGCACATGCCCCGCCCCCTCAGCCCCGCCCCCCCCCCCACTGTCGTGTTTACCTTGTTGGGTTGCACCGCCCTCCTCAGATTCTCCATCCATTTGTCTCTCTCGGCTGACGAACGGCACGAAAAACATTTGCTTCCTGTGGAGGTGGTGACCTAGAGAGAGAGAGAGAGAGAGAGAGAGAGAGAGAGAGAGAGAGAGAGAGAGAGAGAGAGAATGAATGATAATGAGCAGGACCATACGGACCAGTTCCAGGTGTGTGTTTGTGACCCTCCATCATCATTTTTCACTATTTTATGACACGCTTTTTAACTTGTGTGTGTGTGTGTGTGTGTGTGTGTGTGCGTGTGTGTGCGTGTGGGTGCGTGTGGGTGGGTGGGTGTGTGTGCGTGTGCGTAGGTGTGCGGGTGTGGATGTGTGTGTGTGTGTGTGTGTGTGCGTAGGTGTGTCGGTGCGTGTGGGTGTGTGCGTGGGTGTGTGCGTGTGGGTGTGTGTGTGCGTGCGTGCGTGTGCGCGTGTGCGTGCGTGCGTGTGTGTGTGTGTGCGTGCGCGTGCGTGTGTGTGTGTGTGTGTGTGTGTGTGCCTCCTCACCTCAAAGCAGTAGTCCTGCCCGAGGATGCTGCTGTGAACCGGCTTGATGACGACCTCGTCCTCCATACTTAGGTCCAGGGCTTCCACAGCGCTGCTGGGGCTGAGCAATGACTCATGGGAGCGAGACTCCTTCAGCCTTGGCATCAGATGAGATCTAAGAGTGTCAAAGAGAGAGATCTGAGTCACCCTGCAGAGTAGAGGAAGTGAGCGAGCCGGAGCATATGCATGGTGAGTGTGAAGGAAGAGAGTGAGAAGGTCCTCGGCGTGACACCCCGTCTCCACACATGCTCGTGCACCCACGTCTGCGCCGGCTCCCCAACGGGTGCTTTTCACGCCGTTGATGAACAACCCCGAGAACCCAGCTCCATCGCACGCTGGCAGGAGCCGAGTGTTCTGTAGTGTTCTGTAATGTTCTGTAGTGTTCTGTAGTGTTCTCTAGTGTTCTGTAATGTTCTGTAGTGTTCTGTAGTGTTCTGTAATGTTCTGTGGTGTTCTGTAATGTTCTGTAGTGTTCTGTAGTGTTCTCTAGTGTTCTGTAATGTTCTGTAATGTTCTCTAGTGTTCTGTAGTGTTCTGTAATGTTCTGTAGTGTTCTGTAGTGTTCTGTAATGTTCTGTAGTGTTCTGTAATGTTCTGTAGTGTTCTGACAGAACCGACCCTGGAGACGTCTCCAGACGATCAGGAGACGAAGCAAAGAGCGTCGCCCTCCTGTCTGTTTTCAGTGAATGGCTGAGCACAATGTGTGTGTGTGTGTGTGAGTGTGTGAGTGTGTGTGTGTGAGAGTGTGTGTGTGAGAGTGTGTGTGTGTGAGTGTGTGTGTGTGTGTGAGTGTGTGTGTGTGAGTGTGTGTGTGTGTGAGAGTGTGTGTGTGTGAGTGTGTGTGTGTGTGTGAGTGTGTGTGTGTGAGAGTGTGTGTGTGAGAGTGTGTGTGTGTGAGTGTGTGTGTGTGTGTGAGTGTGTGTGTGTGAGTGTGTGTGTGTGTGAGTGTGTGTGTGTGTGAGAGTGTGTGTGTGTGAGTGTGTGTGCTGTATCTGATCCACATTATTGAGCTTCATATTTAACATTAAGCTCTTCTAACATAACAACCAGTATGTTATTCTCCAACATGTCGTGAAGTATTAAACACTAATAATCTGTTTATAGTGCTAGAAAGATTCTCAATGCTTTATACAAATATGCATTTTATAATGACTTATAAAGAATCATAATATTGAATACATGTTTTATGATAAAGTTGTAGAATTGCCATAGTTGTAATACAATATAATATTTATATAATGCATGATTAATATAACCTAGTTACTCTTAGTCGCTAACAATAACCACTTTGACTAATCATAATCCCATTGTGATGCAACACAATGAGTATAATAATCATGAAGTGTTATGATACCAACCACTCAGCCTCCCAGTGGTCAAAGCTACTGGTCCTGCCAGCATCGGGCCCCCGGCTCTGGCAGGCCGAGGGTCAGGAGCTGTAATGAGTGTGAACACGCTGCTCGTGGTGCCCTCTGTGGGCGGCTTACACACTAATCCATGCATGTGTGTGTACTGTACATCTCCTCTGCAGCCAGCTTCTCACACACACACACACACACACACACACACACACACACACACACACACACACACACACACACACACACACACACACACACACCACACACACACACACCACACACACACACACACACACACACACACACACACACACACACACACACACACACACACACACACACACACACACACACACACACACACACACACACACACACACACACACACACACACACACACACACACACACACCTCCGCATCGGAGGATCTAGTTTCAGGAGCTGTTCGCCTCTCGAAGCGCCGCTGCAGAGGAAGTGTGCTCTGCTTTGTGATTGGCTGACTGGGTACCGGGCAGAACACACAGCGAGTCGAGTGAGCGCAGAGGAGGGGAAACGGAGGCTTTCTAGTGGGATGTGAGGAGAGACAGGTAGCGGATTAAACCTGCACGATGACGCCTCTATGACTCAGAGAGAAGAACATCTGGCGACGACACGGAGACCCTTTAATGAACCGGTAGCACATACACCTTCTTTATATTTACACTATTAGAAGGCCTGCCAGGGTTCTTCCTGTGGAAATGGACTGGAACGTGCCGCCGCTCGCCAAGAGCGACATTCTTCATGTTCGGGAGAGCAAAGTGCTCCCGAGAGAGGAATGCGTCGCCCTAAAAAGGAAAAGACTTCATCCACGCCATCGAGGTACTCCCTCCTCTGTGTCTCGGCATATCGCGTTAGTGTCGGTGGACGTGGTGGCAGAGTGTGGACGGGTGAATAATAATGCTGCGCGTCATCTGCATTAGATTGTACTGCAGCGTGTAGTTTACATTGTGGGCCACTTTGTAATAATGACAGTGGCAGAAGCATCCAGGTGTCCGACACTACGAACAGCTGGCATCACGAGCAGAGCGCGGCTCTTTCGGGTTACCTTCCCCCAACGTCCTTCTGTGTCCTTGATGATCCTCCATTACTCTGCCTCCATGTGTCGTTCAGTGTTTACCTGATGTGTGTGTGTGTGTGTGGGAGTGTAGTTTATGCTGGGAGGGTTCTTTCCCACCCTCTGGAACACATTTCTCCATCTCCACTCTTGTTCTTATTTCTCCTCCTCCGTGGTCGTCTGCCTTCTCCTCTCCCGGCCATCCATCAATATTTCTCTTCCTCCTCTGGAGTTCACGCTGGGCCACCTAAATACTTCATAAACTATATACACAAAAGGAGACACTCGGGGCTCTAATAGTCCAGAACCTTCCAGACGCGACTATACAGAGCCCGGTAGTAAAATGCATGATTGAAAAGGTCACGCCATAAGCAACACAGGTCATACAATAGCTTGTGTTTGGATGCTTTAGTGAGCGTATATACGGCCACAGACACACAGGTTGTGGATCGGTGCATGGGACTCGACAGGCTTACATAACTATAACCATCAGTGCACATCACGATGTTATTAGTGTATTGTTTTTATATGAGAAGGCTTCTCCGTAACACTCGAGTCAGCCGTCAGGAGTCTGGATGCACCGAGGCCGCTCGGGCTCAATGGAGACTGGGTTTGGAGTAATGGAGTCTGAGAGCGTCCTGTAAAGAGAGCCGATCTGATGGCCTGGGGTCTGAGACCTGGGGCCCACGCTGGCGTCAGACCACTTAGGCGTCCGACACGCTGCCTGCGTGGCGAGCCGGCTCCGCCACCAGGGACTCCATTGGTCCTGATGGCTCGCGATAGGCCCGACTAATGTACTCCAAACAGCGGCGCTTTGAAAGCCGACACCCACAGGGTGCGCGTCATTTCACGACAGGAGTGCACGTGAAGAGGCGTCGATCAATGCCCCTCTTTGGTTACTATAACAACCAAAGGGCCACAGCAGATCCTCCGGTTAGAGCTGCACGTTAAGCAACCCGGTGGCGAGTCCGGTTGAAGGTGTTTCCAGTGTTGACCCAACAATCGATACGCCTTCCTGGCAGACGGGCAATTACTGGTTCATAACACACGAGGAGTGTGTTCATCTCAACAAGCAGAGACCTGCAGACCTGCTGCTCTACAGCCTACTGGAGGCTCCCCAGCGGTTTATGTAGATTATGTGAATATTTAGTTTGTGGCTCTCGTGTATTACCACCAATAAATAAATGTGATCATTCTGACATAAACATGCAGACCTGCGGATGTGAAACCCGACGAGATGGTTGGACCGGTGGTTTGTGATTATGTGCTTAAGATGAGGTTGCAACACATTCGATGCGCTTTCGTCATATTCGGATCCCTGCACACTCTCAAAATTCATTAACTCCTCACAGCTGGCTTGGTTTGCAGGCAGGGCTCCAATAAAGAAGAAGAAGAAGAAGAAGAAGAAGAAGAAGAAGAAGAAGAAGAAGAAGAAGAAGAAGAAGAAGAAGAAGAAGAAGAAGAAGACGAAGAAGAAGAAGAAGAAGAAGAAGAAGAAGAAGAAGAAGAAGAAGAAGAAGAAGAAGAAGAAGAAGAAGAAGAAGAAGAAGAAGAAGAAGAAGAAGAAGAAGAAGAAGAAGAAGAAGAAGAGAGGAGGCAGGAGGGAGGAGGCAGGAGGGAGGAGGGATGCTGTCAGACGCCGCCGGTGCAGAACGGCGAACGTGGGAGCTGAACACTGACGTGTGGCTACAGGCCTCGGAGCCCAAAAGCCCAAAAGCACCAATCAGGGAGCCAGAGGAGCCAGAGGAGCCAGAGGAGCGTGACCCCTTTGAGTGCTGATTGGCTGGCAGCGCCGTGCGGCCATGAGGGCGAAGACAATGAGAGCGAAAGGGAAAACATCAAGAACATGTGCATTCAAAACACCCAGTAGTAGTGCTCTGGGGCACCTGCACTGGTGGACAGCGTCGGCTCTGTAGGCTCTGTAGGTTCTGTAGGTTCTTTAGGTTCTTTAGGTTCTTTGGGCTCTTTAGGTTCTTTAGGCTCATTGGCGGTCCAATGCACACAAGACAAAAGAGAGAAGAGGAAACACTGACCAGAGGGAATATAAACTGAAGCTCTGGGGTGACCACCTCTAGAACCCGTTTGGAGTATCAGGGACAAAGAGCCCTTTCATTAACAGGGAGGGAGGCAATGGCACATATGCAAACACACGCACCCTGTTCACTAAACACACACGCGGTAGCTTTAGCATCTAGCATCTCCTCGAGTTTTAGGAGTCTGAAGGGATGCCTGACTCAGAGCTCTGGCAGACACAGCGGATCGTGGGGAAGGTTGGTAACTGAAATCAGGCTGTCACACGCACACGCACACGCACACGCACACGCACACGCACACGCACACGCGCACACGCACACGCACACGCAGAGAGTGAGGGTGATTCAGTGCAAACATCTGCTAGGACACTCGCTACAGGAGACGAGGGACCGTCATGTGCCGAGGCCCGACAGCTGGCCGCGAGTACAACCGCTGGACAGAGGAGGTCACGGCGGCAGCTGCAGCGCACAGGTCACCTGTGGTCACCTGTGGTCACCTGTGATCACCTGTGGTCGCCTGTGATCACCTGTGATCACCTGTGGTCGCCTGTGGTCACCTGTGATCACCTGTGGTCGCCTGTGATCACCTGTGATCACCTGTGGTCGCCTGTGATCACCTGTGGTCGCCTGTGATCACCTGTGGTCGCCTGTGATCACCTGTGGTCGCCTGTGATCACCTGTGATCACCTGTGGTCGCCTGTGATCACCTGTGGTCGCCTGTGATCACCTGTGATCACCTGTGGTCGCCTGTGATCACCTGTGATCACCTGTGGTCGCCTGTGATCACCTGTGGTCGCCTGTGATCACCTGTGATCACCTGTGGTCGCCTGTGATCACCTGTGGTCACCTGTGATCACCTGTGGTCACCTGTGGTCACCTGTGATCACCTGTGATCACCTGTGATCACCTGTGGTCACCTGTGATCGCCTGTGATCGCCTGTGATCACCTGTGATCACCTGTGATCACCTGTGATCACCTGTGGTCACCTGTGGTCACCTGTGATCACCTGTGGTCACCTGTGGTCACCTGTGATCGCCTGTGATCGCCTGTGATCACCTGTGGTCACCTGTGGTCATTCTTCTGGGTCATCGGAGAACATTGTGAAGCTTCACCAGTACGACGGACACCGAGAGGAATGTGTGTGTGTGTGTCCACCGCTCTACTCACTATTATCACACCAGGTGTGTGTGTGTGTGTGTGTGTGTGCGTGTGTGTGTGCGTGTGTGTGGGGGGGGGGAGGGGGGGGGGGGGCGTTGGCGTCCAAACAAGACAGCGAAAACACAGGGAATGTATAATGAGGTCAAAAGGTTGCACTAATGAGTAACTCCTTAAGTAGCATCTACGCTCAGAGGGCAAAGGTCAACCCAACACCGCTAACGACAAATGGCCATCTGAGACCTCGCCGATGAGGAGTTATTGGTATATTGATTTTAATCAATGCCCTTTATGGGACGGGAGGGGAGGAGTCATTATGATGGAGTACGACTGGACTGAATGGAAGACACACACACACACACACACACACACACACGGTGGGACCCCCCCCCCCCCCCCCAAGCAGCACCAACACTCACCCACACAAGAGGAAGCTGCCAGGAACATGAAATATGAAATATGATTGCAACCGATAAGAAAAAGAGCATCAATGTCTTCTTCAAAATGCCTCTGCCTTCATAAACGTGCAGCAATGGCCGACGGGTTAATAATCAATTGCCACTGAAACGTCATATGCTGAGAGTCACTCGCGTTACCGTGACAACACGTGCACCACACACATGCAACACGTGCAACACATGCAACACGTGCAACACATGCAACATGTGCAACATGTGCTCTTCCTTCATCGGATCCTGCTTCTGTTGATCCCTCTGCACGAGTCAATCAAATCAAAAAGCCACCGTTCCTCTACAGGTACATTTCAGAGCAGCGATCTATACGTTTGTCGTATATTATATTTATTATATTATATATATATATATATTCTCACCAGACTCACAGGAACACGGACGGTACGAAGCCAAAAGCAGCGTTATGAATGTTTTCGTTTAACTTACAGGATCAATAACACAAGCGTGATTTCTGGGCTTGGAATTGATTATTTCATAACTAGATTAATGGAACTGAAATCGATAGAAGGCATTACACTACATACCTTTACCGTCTTGTATTATCAAAAGGTGTGCCACAGACAGGAAGTGAATAAAGGAATAGTCGACTTTTAAACCGTGAAGCAGCATCTCAGATACCCGATGTTACACAAATGTTCCTGTTTGGGTAATTATCGCTGCTTTTAAACCAGCCGGCTCCCATTTGCCAACAAATAACCTCGACGGGTCGAGTCATTATTTAAAAAAAAAAGAAAAACAGCCCTCAAGACCCCCAGAAAAATGAAATAAAAAAAACATCTTTTATACTTTTTCTCTTTGTAATTCAAATTACCCAAATTACCCATGACCACCGTTTACGCTCATTAATTCTGCACTCACATACCAGCCGAGAGGAGATCGGGCCGGCGGAACGAGACGGAGACAATAAAGTCGTTGTCATCAGACGGGGAACACGATGTCGGCCCAATTAACGGCCTCATCGCGGGGCCCAAACCCTAATCATGAGACTGTGTGGGTCCTGGTTCCTCCAGTGGGTCTAGCCCTAACCCTGTGTGAGAGTGGGTCCTGGTTCCTCCAGTGGGTCTAGCCCTAACCCTGTGTGAGAGTGGGTCCTGGTTCCTCCAGTGGGTCTAGCCCTAACCCTGTGTGAGAGTGGGTCCTGGTTCCTCCAGTGGGTCTAGCACTAACCCTGTGTGAGAGTGGGTCCTGGTTCCTCTAGTGGGTCTAGCACTAACCCTTACCCCCAACCCTGTGTGAGAGTGGGTCCTGGTTCCTCCAGTGGGTCTAGCACTAACCCTTACCCTGTGTGAGAGTGGGTCCTGGTTCCTCCAGTGGGTCTAGCCCTAACCCTTACCCCCAACCCTGTGTGAGAGTGGGTCCTGGTTCCTCCAGTGGGTCTAGCCCTAACCCTTACCCTGTGTGAGAGTGGGTCCTGGTTCCTCCAGTGGGTCTAGCCCTAACCCTTACCCCCAACCCTGTGTGAGAGTGGGTCCTGGTTCCTCCAGTGGGTCTAGCACTAACCCTTACCCCCAACCCTGTGTGAGAGTGGGTCCTGGTTCCTCCAGTGGGTCTAGCACTAACCCTTACCCCCAACCCTGTGTGAGAGTGGGTCCTGGTTCCTCCAGTGGGTCTAGCCCTAACCCTTACCCCCAACCCTGTGTGAGAGTGGGTCCTGGTTCCTCCAGTGGGTCTAGCACTAACCCTTACCCCCAACCCTGTGTGAGAGTGGGTCCTGGTTCCTCCAGTGGGTCTAGCACTAACCCTTACCCCCAACCCTGTGTGAGAGTGGGTCCTGGTTCCTCCAGTGGGTCTAGCACTAACCCTTACCCCCAACCCTGTGTGAGAGTGGGTCCTGGTTCCTCCAGTGGGTCTAGCACTAACCCTTACCCCCAACCCTGTGTGAGAGTGGGTCCTGGTTCCTCCAGTGGGTCTAGCACTAACCCTTACCCCCAACCCTGTGTGAGAGTGGGTCCTGGTTCCTCCAGTGGGTCTAGCACTAACCCTTACCCCCAACCCTGTGTGAGAGTGGGTCCTGGTTCCTCCAGTGGGTCTAGCACTAACCCTTACCCCCAACCCTGTGTGAGAGTGGGTCCTGGTTCCTCCAGTGGGTCTAGCCCTAACCCTTACCCCCAACCCTGTGTGAGAGTGGGTCCTGGTTCCTCCAGTGGGTCTAGCACTAACCCTTACCCCCAACCCTGTGTGAGAGTGGGTCCTGGTTCCTCCAGTGGGTCTAGCCCTAACCCTTACCCCCAACCCTGTGTGAGAGTGGGTCCTGGTTCCTCCAGTGGGTCTAGCACTAACCCTTACCCCCAACCCTGTGTGAGAGTGGGTCCTGGTTCCTCCAGTGGGTCTAGCACTAACCCTTACCCCCAACCCTGTGTGAGAGTGGGTCCTGGTTCCTCCAGTGGGTCTAGCACTAACCCTTACCCCTAACCCTGTGTGAGAGTGGGTCCTGGTTCCTCCAGTGGGTCTAGCACTAACCCTTACCCCCAACCCTGTGTGAGAGTGGGTCCTGGTTCCTCCAGTGGGTCTAGCACTAACCCTTACCCCCAACCCTGTGTGAGAGTGGGTCCTGGTTCCTCCAGTGGGTCTAGCACTAACCCTTACCCCAACCCTGTGTGAGAGTGGGTCCTGGTTCCTCCAGTGGGTCTAGCACTAACCCTTACCCCCAACCCTGTGTGAGAGTGGGTCCTGGTTCCTCCAGTGGGTCTAGCACTAACCCTTACCCCCAACCCTGTGTGAGAGTGGGTCCTGGTTCCTCCAGTGGGTCTAGCCCTAACCCTTACCCCCAACCCTGTGTGAGAGTGGGTCCTGGTTCCTCCAGTGGGTCTAGCCCTAACCCTTACCCCCAACCCTGTGTGAGAGTGGGTCCTGGTTCCTCCAGTGGGTCTAGCCCTAACCCTTACCCCCAACCCTGTGTGAGAGTGGGTCCTGGTTCCTCCAGTGGGTCTAGCCCTAACCCTTACCCCCAACCCTGTGTGAGAGTGGGTCCTGGTTCCTCCAGTGGGTCTAGCCCTAACCCTTACCCCCAACCCTGTGTGAGAGTGGGTCCTGGTTCCTCCAGTGGGTCTAGCCCTAACCCTTACCCCCAACCCTGTGTGAGAGTGGGTCCTGGTTCCTCCAGTGGGTCTAGCACTAACCCTTACCCCCAACCCTGTGTGAGAGTGGGTCCTGGTTCCTCCAGTGGGTCTAGCCCTAACCCTTACCCCCAACCCTGTGTGAGAGTGGGTCCTGGTTCCTCCAGTGGGTCTAGCACTAACCCTTACCCCCAACCCTGTGTGAGAGTGGGTCCTGGTTCCTCCAGTGGGTCTAGCCCTAACCCTTACCCCCAACCCTGTGTGAGATGTTAACCCCTGCGTGGCGGCGAGGTGTCGGAGCGCTTTGAGCCTGATGATCTCACACACACACACACACACACACACACACACACACACACACACACACACACACACACACACCACACACACACACACACACACACACACACACACACACACACACACACACACACACACACACACACACACACACACACACACACACACACACACACACACACACTCACTGGTTTGTCATTTAATTGCTGCAGCAATATATAAACGTCCGCTTTGATCACACAGCTACAATAAATAATAAATAGAGTATAAGGGGGCGAGGTCACCTGAGCTCAGGTGAAAACTAGCCGGTGTGAACCGGTTTGTGAGGCAACAAGAAATTACAAAAACAAAACGAGTGTAATTCTACTCTGTGAAGTAAATATGAATCAGTCACAAGAAGGAAAAGCCTTTCCTCTTGAACTCTTGCGTAACGGGTCAGAGCTTCAGGGGGAACTGATAACAACGTGTGCAAAAGGAGGCGAGGAGACGAGGAGACGAGGAAGGGTGTTCTTCACTCCTCACAAAGAGGGGACACGACCTCCTCACCGCATCACGTCCTTATTGTCCAGATGGAGACGGGGTCTGAGCTCACCCGTCAGAATCGTCTCTAAATAGCAGCGTCGCACTCGGAGCCTCCGGCGCTGAATACTTTTCATGTTCGAGTCTAAACGCGTCCTCGTCCGCCCCCTCAGCTCCTCTGCTGCTACTCAGACGCGCTTTGCCTATTTATTTATTTTTTTAAATCAGCGACGTTCGTGACCTTTCTCGATATTCATAGTTCACACGGGAAAGTACCGTACAAAACAACAACAACAACAACAACAAACAGTTGGCTGCAGCCCCGAGTGAAGCGTGGGCGGATGCAGAGACAGAGGTTTCCAGCTGTGACCCTCGAATGAGGAGATTAAAAACAAAAAGACACTTACGATCGACTGAATATGTGAAACATGGTCCAGCGGCACCTCTCCGAGCCGCATCCCCAAAAACACACAACTCCGCTTTGGGTCGCATTCCTCAGTCGCGGCTGGTCTCGGTGTGTGTGTGTGTGTGTGTGTGTGTGTGTGTTTTTCCAGACTATTTTTGAGTCTCTGGGAACGTGGCTGCAGCCTCTGCCCTCTGAGCTCCACCACAGCGCTCCCAAAGGATGTGTGTGTTGCTGCGAACACACCCCTCTCCACATCCCATTTAAAAAGACAGCGCCTTGCTTACCCAGGACGAGCCGTGCCCAGAGTCTGGAGAGCAACGTTAGCTTGTGCATAAACACGACATGCTCATGACTTATGGAGGTAAAAACTACTTTTATCTTTCTGGTATAATCACAAAGTCGTTTCCCGATGCTCTGATTGGACGAACAAAGAAATGAACCCAGAGAAAAGGGGGTGAAAGGAGGAAACAGCTGGCAGCCGGTTGGGGAGTTATTTAGGTTGCAACTGTCTGAGAAATATAGCTAAATCTATATGTGTTTGAGCTGCAGTCATCATCAGATCCGTCTCACACTGACATAGGACCCCGAGTTGGCAGCCAGGAAGTCCTCCTCCCTCCCACCGCGTGTCCTTGTAGCAGGAAACAAAGGCCCAGCCTTCAGCGCCACTCTGTGGGAAAACGCTGGGTCCTTGGCCGGAGAGATGGACTCCAGGAAAAGAATAACGAGGGGAGGAGGGCAGAGAGAGAGAGAGAGAGAGAGAGAGAGAGAGAAAAATGTGGCCGGGAATCCACCGCCAGATGAATCGTAACATTGTTTTTGCAAAGCTGGAGAAACAGTGATGTCACAGATAAGACGTGCCGTCACCAGACGGAGCAAACGAAGGTTCGAGCACGGAAAAAGAATAATAATAATAAAAAGGCTTCAGAAACTCCAGTTATCTGTGAGGCAATCACATGGAAACAGGTCCGGTTGGGCTGCAGAGCTTCAGTAGAAGATCTGCTGCTCAATGCAGAGACGTCTCAAGTGAAGCGCTGGAGGAGCAACACTTTGCAGACGGAGGGTGAAACTAGTTTAGTATCGTTTGGAGGTTTTAATGTTCTTGTTCTCAGATGCAGTCACTGGATTCGAGTTCTCTTATCTGGAGTAAACAGAGCTGCGTGCCGTGCTGCTCTGGAGGAGAATGGCTGAGTAAAGGTTAACTACAAAGACTCAACGCTCGGGGGTTTCCTCATTCCTGTGGTCCGGCTCACGATCATATCGTACCTCGTAGGTTTGGAGGGAGTGCCGCTGCTCCTCCAAAATATATATTAATATATAACCTATTCTCACAGGAGAGAAACTATCTCCACCTTTTTTATTATTTCTTCTTTCCCACAAATGAATAATGAACAATCGCCTTCTGTACACACACACACACACACACAACGCACACACACACACACAACGCACACACACAGTATTTATTGTGTGGGTGGGGTAAATGCTCAGCATGGCGAGCCAAGTGTTCGGCAGACAGAGTGGGTCATGAGAGACGGAGACGGTCCCTGGACGGGCCTCGCCTCACACGTTCACTGGAGCACCACCTGCCTGCACCGAGGTAACGAGGGAGGGAGGGAGGGAGGAGGGAGGGAGGGAGGGAGGAGAAAAAGAGAATGGGTGGATACCGGCCATTCCCTGCAGGCTTCCACAAGTCTGGTGGCGAACGGAGAGACGGTGAGACATGTTGGACCAGGAGGTGTTGATAGAGGAGAGGAGGAAGAGGAAGAGGAGGACACTGACGGGGAGGAGGGAGGAGCTTATTCAACTCATCACAGTGATGGTTTAGTTCCATACTGTTAAATATGAAAAGGTGATAGGACGACGTCTATCCCTTTAAATGTGTCTGGTTGTCCCAAACACAAGAGGCGGCGTCTCTCCGTGAAGTGAAGAGGAAACGATAAGCAACATGAGAGCTCCATCCCTCTATCCCTCCATCCCTCCATTCCTTCATCCCTCCATTCCTTCATCCCTCTATCCCTCCATCCCTCCATTCCTTCATCCCTCCATCCCTCCATCCCTCCATCCCTCCATTCCTTCATCCCTCTATCCCTCCATCCCTCCATCCCTCCATCCCTCCATCCCTCCATCCCTCCATCCCTCCATCGCCGGCCGGCCATTTCATTCTGCAAAGCAGCTTACTGTAGAGAGACCGGCACACAGATCAAACAGACGGGGCAGTGTGGCTTCAGCTCTTCTGCATGTTTGTGTTAAATACATAAATAAATATAAATATATAGACGGAGATAAAAGAGTAGTGTGAGAGACTCTGCACTACAGACTCCAGGGCAGGAGAGAGAGAGAGAGAGAGAGAGGAGAGAGAGAGGGGAGAGAGGGAGAGAGAGAGAGGGAGCGAGAGAGGAAGAGAGAGAGAGAGAGAGAGAGAGAGGAGAGAGAGAGGGGAGAGAGGGAGAGAGAGAGAGGAGAGAGAGGGAGAGAGAGAGAGAGGAGAGAGAGGGGAGAGAGGGAGAGAGAGAGAGGAGAGAGAGGGAGAGAGAGAGAGGGAGCGAGAGAGGAAGAGAGAGAGAGGAAGAGAGAGAGAGAGAGAGAGAGGAGAGAGAGGGGAGAGAGGGAGCGAGAGAGAGAGAGAGAGAGAGAGCTTCAATTATTGACAACTCTGTACGCTGCCCTATCATGAGCATATGCTCCCTTCATCCGAGCCGAGCAGACTCAGCCTCCTCCTCTCAGCCTCCTCCTAGCCTCCTCCTCTCAGCCTCCTCCTAGCCTCCTCCTCTCAGCCTCCTCCTCTCAGCCTCCTCCTCTCAGCCTCCTCCTCTCAGCCTCCTCCTAGCCTCCTCCTCTCAGCCTCCTCCTCTCAGCCTCCTCCTCTCAGCCTCCTCCTCCTAGCCTCCTCCTCTCAGCCTCCTCCTCCTAGCCTCCTCCTCTCAGCCTCCTCCTCTCAGCCTCCTCCTCTCAGCCTCCTCCCCCTAGCCTCCTCCTCCCAGCCTCCTCCTCGCCGTCTCAGTGAAGTCGATATTCTCACCTTCATGTTGGTCGCCGCGCGGCTCAACTTTCAGAAGAATCATCGCTCACGGAGTACGATCCCTCAGATGTGAAGACGTTTGATTATTATTTTCTTTACTGCGTCTCGCTTCCTTTCACGCTCCAAACCTCCTTTTGGTACCGACGGCTTTGACAGAAAGAGGCGAACGTCCACCGTCATTCAAATCAAGCAACACATTTGGAGATGCTTGATATTCAGCAACAAAACAACAGGAAACTATTTATAGACAACAAACGAGTCCTGAACAAACGCATCTGCCTGCTGGTTGTTTGTGTGTGTGGTCATGTTGTTGATAAGTTCCTCCGCCCCCCCAATAGAGTGGCCCATGGGTGTGGCTCTGACCCCCCCCTGTATGAGTGTCCGATCCAATGCTCTGCTCCACTTCACCAGCTCTCAGTAAATCAATGGATGATCCATGAGAGTAATTACACAGAACAATGGAGGAAGTAGCAGAAATAAAGCTCTGCAGAGACTCGTCTGAGATATCCAGAATATTATTACACTATATTTCATATCGTCGCACATCGTGTTTCATTTCGTGATTTTCTATATTGTGCAGTGCATTTCAGTCCGAGAGCAGCATTTAAGGGGCAAAGTCCCTGGAAAGTGAATAAATAGGTTTATTCCCCGAGAAATAGAACTAGTGCACGCAATATCTTTGAAACAATATCAGAGTTTCTTCTTATTTCCCCTTTCTCACAATGTTGGTCATATCTCCATCTCCCGTTGGCTCCTCCCTCCCTCTGCTGGTCAACGAAAATAGGATTGGAGCATGTTATGCATATGCACGCGCTCGCAGCATATCTGCATACGCAGCATGTGTGTTCACAATATTGCGTGCATAAACATTTGTTTGTGCACGCAAACATATGTACTCACTCTCACACACTGTCACAGCGCATACATCCAGACGCTTGGAGCTCGGTGCTGCACTCGAGGGCTCCACAGCTGGAGACCATCAAGAGGACCACTAGCTGACCTCTCACGCCGAACCACATCTGCACACCGCCAACGAGCCGCATGGAGATGCCAACGAGCCACATGGAGACGCCAACGAGCCGCATGGAGACGGCAACGAGCCGCCAACGAGCCGCACGGAGCCGCCAACGAGCCGCATGGAGACGGCAACGAGCCGCATGGAGACGCCAACGAGCCGCATGGAGACGCCAACGAGCCGCATGGAGACGCCAACGAGCCGCCAACGAGCCGCACGGAGCCGCCAACGAGCCACACGGAGCCGCCAACGAGCCGCCAACGAGCCACACGGAGCCGCCAACGAGCCGCACGGAGCCGCCAACGAGCCACACGGAGCCGCCAACGAGCCACACGGAGCCGCCAACGAGCCACACGGAGCCGCCAACGAGCCGCCAACGAGCCGCCAACGAGCCGCCAACGAGCCGCCAACGAGCCACACGGAGCCGCCAACGAGCCGCCAACGAGCCACACGGAGCCGCCAACGAGCCGCATGGAGACGCCAACGAGCCGCATGGAGACGCCAACGAGCCGCCAACGAGCCACACGGAGCCGCCAACGAGCCGCCAACGAGCCACACGGAGCCGCCAACGAGCCGCATGGAGACGCCAACGAGCCGCATGGAGACGCCAACGAGCCGCATGGAGACGCCAACGAGCCGCATGGAGACGCCAACGAGCCGCATGGAGACGGCAACGAGCCGCACGGAGCCGCCAACGAGCCGCCAACGAGCCACACGGAGCCGCCAACGAGCCGCATGGAGACGCCAACGAGCCGCATGGAGACGCCAACGAGCCGCATGGAGACGGCAACGAGCCGCCAACGAGCCGCATGGAGACGCCAACGAGCCGCATGGAGACGGCAACGAGCCGCATGGAGACGCCAACTAGCTTCGTTATACTTGATGTGTGGTGGCTGACTAATTGGGTGTGTTTTCACACCCATGTGTGAGACGGTGCATTAACTGGGTCTAAGATACGTTGAGATGATCCATGTAAATAAATCTGGGAGAGCTCACGTGATGATGCGCGCCGACTGACTCAATATCGTCCCGTAAAATGACTTTGAGTCTAAAATACCAACTCCCCGAGGCCGGGACCAAACGATGACTAACCGCCAACGTTAGCCCCCCCCCCCTTCTCTCCTCGTGCAGACCGCTCAACTATCCACGATGAAATGAGCTGTTGCTCTCTCCCCTTTTCTATTAAATGGCTAATTGCCTCCAACATACGACTTCCTCCGAGGTCAGCCGGCCAACGACCTCGGTCATCTGATTGGTGTTAGCCGGCTGCCAGCTTTGTGTGATGCTGCTACATGCAGGTTATGTCAAAACACCATATCTGATGTTGTATAAACCCAATAAGATATATACACACACAAATGCGTAACAAATGCACCGCTCCGAATAAAAGCCCTTTGAGAGTTAAAAGCAATTATATAACAATGACTGAGTAACCTGAATGTACGCAGGGTGTAGTAGAGTTTGTGTGTGTGTGTGTGTGTGTTCTAGGAGAGAAGCCTCCTTTGCATTGTCACTGATAGAGAGAAGCAAAGGAGGAGGAGGAGGAGGAGGAAGAGGAGGAGGGCACAGCTGGACGGCACACAGAGGCAGAGCAGCGTAAACAGTCTGAATGAAGCATCCTCTAGTCTTACATTTCTATTCGTGGCCAGGAGAAAGAAAGACCCATAACCTCCCAGACCCACAACCTCCCAGACACACAACCTCCCAGACACACAACCTCCCAGACACACAACCTCCCAGACCCACAACCTCCCAGACCCACAACCTCCCAGACACACAACCTCCCAGACCCACAACCTCCCAGACACACAACCTCCCAGACACACAACCTCCCAGACACACAACCTCCCAGCCGCATGAAGCCCGAGCGCCGAGCGACACACAAAGGACGGCGGGTGACATGCGAAACACTCACCAGGCATCGTCAGAATTCCACAGAACAACCAGAAGGCGGAGAGAGAGGAACCGAGGCTGAGCCGGAATAAAAATAAATAAAAAGCCGGGGATGGATGAGGCAAGAGGACGATTTCAAAGCTCCATTTTTTGTCCTCCCCCCTCCCGCTGCCGGTGCAGACCGCTGCTTCGCCTCTTGTGGTTCTCGTCCTCCTTCTCTCCCCGACTCCTTCCCCCTCTCCTCCTCCTCCTGCTGCTGCTGCTTTAAGACGAGGGGTGGAGAATGGGCGCCACAATGCTCTCCCCTCGCTCGCTGCTCCCTCTCTCGCTGCTCCCTCTCGTGCCCTACTTCCTGTGTTGTCTCTGGAATGGGACACACACTCGCTTCTCTCCGCCCTCCTTCGTTCGGCATGAATGAATTTTAGGGTTCCCCGGCGCTCGACTCTGACTTTGGGAACGATGAAGACCGGTTCCCCGTCTCTCCCCCCCTCATACAAACAGCTTATCCGGCTGCCTTTCACTATCAGTGATTGACTGCACCTCCCATTTCTGTCTCCTTGCGCAGGGAGGAGCCTGCATGTGTTGTGCGACGGGGTGTGTGTGTGTGTGTGTGTGTGTGTGTGTGAGGGGGGGGGGGGGGGGGGGGGGGGGGGGGATTACATGCATGTGTGTGTGTGGCGCAGCCTAGCTTGGCCCTGCCCCCCCCTCTCGTGCTGCTCCAGTGGGAGTGTGTGTGCTCTTTGTCCTGTCAACTGTTGTGCGAGGTGTGTTGCTCCCTGTCAGACGCTCTCCGCTCGGGTACTGAAGCGGTGGCGTGCGCCCCGAGCTTCATCCGGGAGACTCACGCTTCAGATGGGAGACTCACGCTTCAGATGAGAGATTCACGCTTCAGATGGGAGACTCACGCTTCAGATGAGAGACTCATGCTTCAGATGGGAGACTCAAGCTTCAGATGAGAGACTCACTCTTCAGATGGGAGACTCACGCTTCAGCTTGGAGACTCACGCTTCAGATGGGAGACTCACGCTTCAGATGGGACTCACGCTTCAGATGGGAGACTCAAGCTTCAGATGGGAGACTCACGCTTCAGATGAGAGACTCACGCTTCAGATGAGAGACTCACGCTTCATCCGGGAGACTCACGCTTCAGCTTGGAGACTCACGCTTCAGATGGGAGACTCACGCTTCAGATGGGACTCAAGCTTCAGATGGGAGACTCAAGCTTCAGATGGGAGACTCACGCTTCAGATGAGAGACTCACGCTTCAGATGAGAGACTCACGCTTCA
>NC_046977.1:1225966-1228466 GCF_009769545.1 Cyclopterus lumpus | reverse complement strand
GGGTATCGAGGGCTCTTGAAGCTGACGCCACGGCTTCATGACCAAAACAAGCTTTACGAAGCACAGTATGGTTGTTGTTGTTGTTGTTGTTGTTTTTAGATTCACGAGCACTCAAACAAACAAGAGTGGTTATGAGCAGAATGTGAGTCCACCCCTGCACACAGCAGGTGTGGTTGAAGCTATTTAAAGAATAGTAGTTCCATAAAGAGCTCATGTTGACGTGTTTTATGATCACTTCTTTCTTCAATTGTGACTTAAACTCATTTGAATAAAAACGAGACAAATAAAGAATTTTAGTGTGAAAATGTCTTTGGAATCGCATCCGGACCATCGAACAGCGAGTTTAAAGTTTAAAGATCGGTTTTAGTCAATTAAAGTAAAATTGGTAATTTGGACATTCGTCAATTTAAATAGTTTCAGGATAATCAGATTTCAGGTAACACGTTACAAAAAAGAGATGCAAATTATATATATAATAAATAAATATATATAAATATATAATATATAAATAATAAATATGTATATTTAAATATATATATACACTATTTATATATATATATATAAATATATATATATATATATATATATATATATATATATATATATATATATATGGGTAGATGGCAATATCTGGAACAGTCACTTGAGTTAAATGTTTGCTCCGTCAGAATATATTTGTCAATAGCCTTGTTTATCCAGACCCTTTAGTCTTGTCCTCCCAGCATGCATCAGTATTCAATATTTAGTGTTCCATGCAACGCAAACTGAAATAAAGCATAAGCCGATCCGATTGTCGAGCGAGACCGGTGGCAGAAACAGGAAGAGACGAGCGGATGTATTAAATGGCGTTGGCCATTTTCTCCATCTGCTGTTCAGTCTGTGAGTGATGGCAACAAATAAATAAATAAATAAACCTTTCCTGCCGAGTCACAGAAGCAACCTTTCCATAGAGAAACACATGAGTCACAACCTCAACACGCTCGACATGCATCCAATTACACAACCATCACATCCACGGACTTCAAGTCCCAACTATCGTCCATGAAACTGCTCACAACATATATATATATATATATATATATATATATATATATATATATATATATATATTATTTAATTATATTGAATATCTTCCTGTAGTCTGTTTAATCAGTACAATTCCAGTCAGGAGAAAACCCTGAAAAGAACAACCTGAAGAGTGTAATTAAGTATAAATGGATGCATTTCCTTAATCCAGCAATTAATGAGTGTGTGTGTGAGGGTGTGTGTGTGTGTGTGTGTGTGTGTGTGTGTGTGTGAGAGAGAGAGGGTTTGTACACACAGCGCTGTGTTTCTGCTGTCCAGCCTCTGATTAACACAGATCAATATTTCATTTTAGAAGTCCAGCTGCTCCTCATATGCAGCTCTCCTGAGACCGACTCGGCCACATGGCCGGACGATGTCATCACAGCTGTGTGTGTGTGTGTGTGTGTGTGTGTGTAGGATGCCCCGTCTGCTCTCTCAACACAATCTTAAGAAAATAACATGCAAATATGTGGCTGGAGAATATATATATATATATATATATATATATATATATATATATATATATATAATAAATGGTACGACGCGTGAGATGTACAGTGAATACTAAATGTTCCCCACATCCCTCACATTGGAGGCTGCACATCTGCACACCAGGGAGTTTGTCAGGGTCTAGACTTCCTCCTCCTCCTCCTCCTCCTCCTCCTCCTCCCCTCCCCTCCTCCTCCTCCTCCTCCTCTCCCCCCCCCTCCCCTCCTCCTCCTCCTCCTCGTCTCATCATCGCTCTTCTGCCCAATTCCCAAGTCTGCCTTCTTCCGCAGTGTTTCGCCTCCCGTCAGCCTCCTTCTACTACAAGAGGACATGTTTAGGGAGACCTATCATCATATATAGGAGTCAATGTGTGCATTTGCATTAGAGTGATGGACGGGGACGGGGGGGGGGGGGGGGGGGGGGGGTACGCGGGTTCAGGTGAGATAAGATGCCTCCTGAACGTTCCAATTTCCTGTCCGATATTTGCTTTCTCCGCCGGGCGCTTTATCAGCGGGGAACACGTAAATGCTGATAGGCTGCGAAAATACACCACTACTGTCTGGAAAATAGAGAGGTGGAGGTGTGTGTGTGTGTGTGTGTGTGTGTGCGTGGGGGGGTGGGGGAGGACTGCGAGGATGAAATTGGAGAGTGATGAGTTTGAAATGGATAGACGGGAGCGAGGTTAGAAAAATAGACGGCCTAACAGCGAATTGGTGGCAGTTGGAAAGAAAATGAGAAAAACAGCGGGACAAAGAAGAGGACGTATACGAGCTCCTTTTGTCGGACTGCACCGGGGGAACAGTTCACCGTGTTCCACGCTGAACAATCGCCACTGTTCCCATGCGATAGCTTGACAGTGATGTTAATGCATCATTAAAAGTACGAGGAGCGGCAGCAGCAGCGGCTCGCCGACGACTTTTGAAACCGAGAGCTGTAGAACATCTCT